>NC_091950.1:16019511-16154511 GCF_031021105.1 Erythrolamprus reginae
CTTTGCATCCTAAAAGAGTGTTTCGTTTTCATCCTCAGGGCCTGAGAAGATGCACAGGGAGCCTCTAACTTACAACGGTTTGTTTAGTGACCATTTGACATTTCCACGGTATTGAAAGAAATGACTTACCGTATTTTTCGGAGTATAAGACGCACTGGAGTATAAGACGCACCATAGATTTTGGGGAGGAAAATAGGGAAAAAGAATCTGTTTACCAGGTATTCATCTGGCCAGCGTCCTTAGCCTGGTCAGCTCCAGCACATTATTTTATCCCCTGGTTAGAGCTTTAAAAAAAACATATTCAGAGAGAGTAACAATGAAAGAGCTTGCAAGCCAGTAAGAGCTGGGAACATGATTAGCACCTGGAAAGGAACCTTCGGAACAAATAGAGCTATGGAAAAAACCCTGGAAAGACTTAGGCTTAGAAAATATTATTTGGAGAGAGTAACAATGGAAGTGCTTGCAATCCAGTAAGAGCTGAGAACATTGTTAGCACCTGGTTAGGGCTGGATAGAAACCTATTCAGACTAAGTTAGAGCTATGGAAAAAACCCTGCAAAGACTTAGGCTTAGAAAACATTCTTTGGAGAGAGTAACAATGGAAGTGCTTGCAATCCAGTAAGAGCTGGGAACATTGTTAGCACCTGGTTAGGGCTGGATAGAAACTTACTCAGAGCAAGTTAGAGCAATGAAAAAATACCCTGCAAAGACTTAGGGCTTGGAAAACATTCTTCACAGAGAGACACAATGAAAGAGCTTGCAAAGGAAGAGCTTGGGAACATTGTTAGCAGCTAGTTAGGGCTGGAAAAAAAGGCCACCATTGTCCCAATTCAGGACAATTCAAAAAGCTACAAAATGTCCCAATTCAGAGTATAAGACGCACCCCAATTATCAGCCTCTTTTAGGGAGGAAATAGGTGCCTCTTATATAGCGAAAAATATGGTATATGACCGCTTTTCGCACTCATGACCGTTGCACCATCCCCATGGCAACATGATCTAAATTCAGGCATTTGACGACTGACCCACATTGATGACGGCCGCAGTGTCCCGGGGTCATGTGATCACCTTTGCCGACCTTCTGGCAAGCAGAAGCCAGATTCACTTAACAACGGTGTCACTAACCGAACAACTGCAGGGATTCACTTTTGAACAGTGGCAAGGAATGTCGTAAAACGAGGCAAAACGACCGTCTCATTTAGCAGCAGAAATTTTTGGGGTTCAATTGCGGTCGTAAGTCGAGGCCCATTTGTGCTAGAGTTCCTAATCGTCTTGGATGGTAGAAATCCACAGTTGAAAATTTACTCAAGGAAGAAATGTTTGTCTCCAAAGCTCAAAATGACGATCGGTTGTGCTGCTGAGTTTCTTAGCCCATAATTTAGTTCATCCCCCTCTTGCTGCTGGTCGTCCTCTTTCTCTCTCTCCTTCCGCCTTTTCTAGCATTATAGATTTCTCCCAATAGCTCGGTCTTCGCATTGACTGGCTGATTGATCAGGTGGCCTCAAGTCGTTTTTGACTCCGAGCGATCATATACATAGATTTCCTCCCAGTCGATCTAGCCCCCCACCCCCACCTGTTCTTCCCAGGTCCCTCAATGGTGTCCCAATCGTCACTTTAACCATGTTCTCCCCCCCTCCCCTTACTGCTAGTCGTCCTGTCAAAAATGGAATAGGAGAATAGGAGAAGACAGGAATGAGGAGAGGAGAGGAGAAAAAAGAAGAGAAGAGAAGAGAAGGAAGAAGGGGGAAGAGAGGAGAAGAATAGGAGGAAGGGGGGAAGAGAAGAGAAGAAAGAGTAGTAGATCCTTGGAACAAACTTCCAGCAGACGTGGTTGGTAAATCCACAGTCACTGAATTGAAACATGCCTGGGATAAACATAGATCCATTGTAAGATAAAATACAGGAAATAGTATAAGGGCAGACTAGATGGACCAGGAGGTCTTTTTCTGCCGTCAGTCTTCTATGTTTCTATGTTTCTAAGAAAAGAGAAAGAAGTAGAATGGAATGGAATGGAATAGTATGTGGAATATAGAAAATAATTAGAAGAATGGAGTGGAGTGGAACGGAACGGAACAGAACAGAACAGTTTTATTGGCCAAGGGTTGATTATCATGGCAAGATACAAAGTAGAAAGAGAGTGAGTGGACTGACGGTTGCATAAATCAATCTAGAGTTCTCACTCGAGACAAATAATCAGACTCATATTATTCCACTTCAGAAACATGATGTGAAGACCCAGCTCTCTGGAGAGATCGACAATGCTGGGAAAGGTGAAAGGAAGGAGAAGAATTCTATTCCATTACAGTATTATTATAATATGCTATTGTAATATTCTATTATTATTATTATAATAATGATGTTATATCACAATAGACCTATTCTGTCCTGTCCTGTCCTATCCTACATTACCTACCATTCCCCTTCCCCTGTATCCCCATTCTATTCTATTCTACCCCTACCAATATCCCTACCCCTACCCCCATATCCCCATCTCATTCTATTCTACCCCTATCCATTATTCTATTCTATTCTATTCTATTCTACCCCTACCCAATATCCCGATTCCATTCCATTCCATTATTCTGTTCTGTTCTGTTCGGTCCTATCCTATCCTACCCCTACCCCTACCAATATCCCTACCCCTACCCCCATATCCCCATCTCATTCTATTCTACCCCTATCCATTATTCTATTCTATTCTATTCTACCCCTACCCAATATCCCGATTCCATTCCATTCCATTATTCTGTTCTGTTCTGTTCGGTCCTATCCTATCCTACCCCTACCCCTACCAATATCCCTACCCCTACCCCATATCCCCATCTCATTCTATTCTACCCCTATCCATTATTCTATTCTATTCTATTCTATTCTACCCCTACCCAATATCCCGATTCCATTCCATTCCATTATTCTGTTCTGTTCTGTTCGGTCCTATCCTATCCTACCCCTACCCCTACCAATATCCCTACCCCTACCCCCATATCCCCATCTCATTCTATTCTACCCCTATCCATTATTCTATTCCATTCCACTCCACTCCACTTTATTCCATTCCACTCCACTCTGATTGATTGATTGATTGATTGATTGATTGATTTGATTTGTATGCCGCCCTTCTCCATGGACTGGGGCGGCTAACAACAGTGATAAAAACAGCATGTAACAATCCAATACTAAAACAACTAAAAAACCCTTATTATAAAACTAAACATACATACAAACATACCATGCATAAATTTCCATTTTCATAGCTTTAAAGCAGGGGTCTTCAACCTGGCAACTTTAAGACTTGTGGACTCCCAGAATTCTTCAGCCAGCTAAATTTGGAGACTCCTGCTTTAAAGAGACGATGCTGGCTTGTATTGGGTGACTTTGCATTGTTCCCGGCGTGTTAGGAAAACGTCTGATCTCATAGAAGAAAACGTTGCATTCTCCCATTCTTTGTTAGAAACATAGAAACATAGAAGACTGACGGCAGAAAAAGACCCCATGGTCCATCTAGTCTGCCCTTTTACTATTTCCTGTATTTTATCTTACAATGGATATATGTTTATCCCAGGCATGTTTAAATTCGGTTACTGTGGATTTATCTACCACGTCTGCTGGAAGTTTGTTCCAAGGATCTACTACTCTTTCAGTAAAATAATACTTTCTCATGTTGCCTTTGATCTTTCCTGTTTATTATATTTGTCATCACTGTTAAGGGGAAATGTGTAGCACCCCTATTTCCCCCAGAACTCTGCAGCCCACAAGGAAGGCTAATTTGAGAGAGAGTTACTCCATGGCTACCTAATGGTTCTGGTCCCTTCCATCTAAACAGGTAGCCCCCAATTTACAGCTATTCATTTAGTGTCCATATGAAGTTACAAGCATCCACATGGTCACCTGATCAAAATTCAGATAGAGCGGTACCGCTACCTACAAACGCCTCTGCTTACGAACTTTTCTAGATAAGAACCGGGTGTTCAAGATTTTTTTGGCCTCTTCTCAACAACCATTTTTCACTTACAAACCCGAGCCTCCGAAACTGGAACTGGAAAAGGAAGAGAGAAGCCTCTGTGGGGTCTCTCTAGGAATCTCCTGGGAGGAAACAGGTCGGAAAAGGCGGGGCGAAGCCTCTGTAGGGCCTCTCTAGGAATCTCCTGGGAGGAAACAGGACCGGAAAAGGCGGGGAGAAGCCTCCGTGTGCGCTCTCTAGGAATCTCCTGGGAGGAAACAGGCCACAAAAGGCGGGGAGAAGCCTCCGTGTGGGCTCTCTAGGAATCTCCTGGGAGGAAACAGGCCACAAAAGGATGGGAGAAGCCTCCATGGGGCCTCTCTAAACATCTACTACTCTTTCAGTAAAATAATATTTTCTCATGTTGCTTCTGATCTTTCCCCCAACTAACCTCAAATTTTTTCTTGTGTTCACTTTCCTATTAAAAACACTTCCCTCCCGAACCTTATTTAACCCTTTAACATATTTAAATGAAAACATATTCAAACGATGACTGCAACTATTGCGCAATTTAAGCCCCACCCCTTTACATGCATGATAGGGCATTGAAAAGAGGCGGGGCTTCAGTCACACAGCTACAGCTGCCTGGGTTGTTGTTTTTTTAAAAAAAATTGTGCGGATGCCTGAAGTCCTTGTTAATATCCTCTCTAATGTCTTTTTTTGCTAATGTGTAACAGAAACGCTCTCTAAATTCTCCTTATTTCTCCCTGGAGTTTCCTTTCCAAATTATTTGTTCCTTCATTTGTGAAGAAAAGTTGCTCCATTACGCGTTCTTCCTTACCTCTGTATTTTTAGAGAGTTGCGTGATGGAATTGCTCTGGCGTCCCCCTTTTCCCCTGGAGGGGCTCCCGGAAGGAAGAAACCGTTTGGATGAGATTTATATTTGTATTCAAAATAACCTTACGTGGCATTTTAACAATAGGCATCGTTACAGATTTATCCCTCCTTCCGCAAATCCTTTGGGCAACCGCACACCCGCTTATCAATTTGTTAGGTTTAATATCCTGACATTGGAACAGGAGAACATACGGTGGTAACCTCTGCCTAAGAATGCCTCTACTTACGAACTTTTCTAGATAAGAACCGGGTGTTCAAGATTTTTTTTTGCCTCTTCTCAAGAACCATTTTTCCACTTACAAACCCGAGCCTCTGAAACTGTAACCGGAATGTAACATGAATCTCCTGGGAGGAAACAGGGCCGGAAAAGGGGAGGAGAAGTCTCCATGGGGCCTCTCAAGGAATCTCCAGGTAGGAAACAGGGCCAGAAAAGGGGAGGAGAAGTCTCCATGGGGCCTCTCCAGGAATCTCCTGAGAGGAAACAGGGCTGGAAAAGGCAGGGAGAAGCCTCCATGGGGCCTCTCCAGGAATCTCCAGGGAGGAAACAGGGCCGGAAAAGGCAGGGAGAAGCCTCCGTGGGGCCTTTCTAGGAATCTCCTGGGAGGAAATAGGCCCATAACAGGCGGGGAGAAGCCTCCCTGGGGCCTCTCTAGGAATCTCCAGGGAGGAAATAGGGCCATAAAAGGCGGGGAGAAGCCTCCCTGGAGCCTCTCTAGGAATCTCCTGGGAGGAAATAGGGCCATAAAAGGCGGGGAGAAGCCTACGTGGGGCCTCTCTAGGAATCTCCTGGGAGGAAACAGGTCCATAAAAGGCGAGGAGAAGCCTACGTGGGGCCTCTGTAGCAATCTCCAGGGAGGAAACAGGGCCGGAAAAGGCGAGGAGAAGCCTCCGTGGGGCCTCTCTTGGAATCTCCTGGGAGGAAACAGGGCCAGAAAAGGCGAGGACAAGCCTCCGTGGGGCCACTCTAGGAACCTCCTGGGAGGAAACAGGACCAGTTACCAGGAGACTGAGAGTTCCAGTCCTGCCTAAGGCATGAAAGTCAACTGGGTGATTTTGGGCCGTTCTTCCTTCTTCCGCCTATCACCCTCACAATTGTTATGGGGAAAATAGGAGGAGGAAGACATATTAGGTATATTTGTGGCCTTGATAAACAAATATACAGTAATACCTCGTCTTACAAACCTAATTGGTTCCCGGGGGAGGTTCGTAAGACGAAAAGTTCGTAAGACGAAACATTGTTTCCCATAGGAAACAATGTAAAGTCAATTAATCCGTGCAACAACAAAAAAAGAACCGGCGAAAAAACGCCGCCGCCCGGCTGTCACCTTTTGAAACAGCCGGGGGGCTTCCCAGTAGCCTCCCAAACGCCGAACACCAAACCCAAACTTACGGGTTTGGCATTCGGGAGGCCTCTGAGAAGCCCACCGGCTGTTTTAAAAGGTGACAGCCGGGCTGCAGGGCTTCCCAGCGGCCTCCCGAACGCCAAACCCGGAAGTTCGGCACAAGTTCGGGTTCGGGAGGCCGCTGGGAAGCCCCGCAGCCCAGCTGTCACCTTTTAAAACAGCCGGGGGGTTTCTCGGAGGCCTCCCGAATGCCGAACCCGGAAGTTCGGGTTTGGCGTTCAGGTTCAGGAGGACGCTGGGAAGCCCCCCGGCTGTTTCAAAAAGCGACAGCTGGGCGGCGGGGCTTCTCGGTGGTGGCGGCGGCGGGTTCGTAAGAAGAAAGAAGTTCGTAAGAAGAGGCAAAATTTTTCTGAACCCCGGGTTCGTATCTCGGGTTGTTTGTAAGACGAGGGGTTCGTATCATGAGGTACCACTGTATAAAGCCGGAACATAAATAAATAAATATTCCCATATTTCATAGAATTTTTTCTTTCCCCAAATATAAACATCCAAGGGGGCCAAGCAGGAATTTTCACAGCCACAATTGGATTGGTTTGCATTTGCCATTGTCGCGGAGATGTTTTTAGCTTCCCAGGACCGAAGCCAATAAGCTCGATAGTCTCCCATTCAAACAAGGATCAGGTCTGCCCCTTCTTAGCTTCGGAGTCAGACGAGGTCAGCCAGGCGAGGCGTCTAAAAAAACGCACAAACCCTTCCGTTTGTTTTTCGCCTCGTGAGTCCTCCCAACTTGCTCTTCCTTCTTTCCCTCCCTCCCTCGCTAGGACTTAATTTAATTTTTTATTATTATTAACTTACCCGCCGTCTCACATTTCAGGGCGGTTATTAGTATTTTTTTTTTCCAGAGCAACCACAATCAAGCCACCTCATTAACACAGATCAAAAGGAGCTGTTAATGATTTATAGAGGTGCGGCGGTTTGGAGGAATTAAATAATTTAGGCCGTGGGTGTTTCGGCGTAGCTCCCCAAAGATGGCAGAGCGGTCGTTCGTTGCCGAGCAGGAAATCTTTTCCCCATCCGAAACTCTCTTTGCTGGCATTATTATTATTATTTTTTGCCTTCCACCCAACCGTTTGTGTTTCTATTTCTCAACCATGACAAACTTGCGATAGTGTGCAATAGGGTTGATATTCCTGGAGGGGTCTATAATATGGTAAATGATTTAGCTTTACTAGATAAATGGTCAAAGCAATGGAAACTGCAGTTTAATGTTTCCAAATGTAAAATAATGCACTTGGGGAAAAGGAATCCTCAATCTGAGTATTGTACTGGCAGTTCTGTGTTAGCAAAAACTTCAGAAGAGAAGGATTATGGGGTAGTGATTTCTGACAGTCTCAAAATGGGTGAGCAGTGTGGTCGGACAGTAGGAAAAGCAAGTAGGATGCTTGGCTGCATAGCTAGAGGTATAACAAGCAGGAAGAGGGAGATTGTGATCCCCTTATATAGAGCGCTGGTGACATCACATTTGGAATACTGTGTTCAGTTCTGGAGACCTCACCTACAAAAAGATATTGACAAAATTGAACGGGTCCAAAGACGGGCTGCAAGAATGGTGGAAGGTCTTAAGCATAAAACGTATCAGGAAAGACTTAATGAACTCCATCTGTATAGTCTGGAGGACAGAAGGGAAAGGGGGGACATGATCGAAACATTTAAATATGTTAAAGGGCTAAGTAAGGTTCAGGAGGGAAGTGTTTTTAATAGGAAAGTGAACACAAGAACAAGGGGACACAATCTGAAGTTAGTTGGGGGAAAGATCAAAGGCAACATGAGAAAATATTATTTTACTGAAAGAGTAGTAGATCCTTGGAACAAACTTCCAGCAGACATGGTTGGTAAATCCACAGTAACTGAATTTAAACATGCCTGGGATAAACATATATCCATCGTAAGATAAAATACGGGAAATAGTATAAGGGCAGACTAGATGGACCATGAGGTCTTTTTCTGCCGCCAATCTTCTATGTTTCTATGTGATGCATGGACTTCAACTCCCAGAATTCCTCAGCCAGCTCTCTGCGCGGTCAAGATGGCAACAGTGGGATTTGCACTAACATGTTCCTGTGGGTTGGAGTAAGTAGTGGGTTGCTACCGGTACGGTAGGCGGTGGCGCACAAATTCTGTTGTTATGGTTTCTTGTGGACTTTTTTCTCGTTTTGCTCAAATGTAGCTGAGGAAGACACCCCAAGATATGCATTTTTCCTATACAGTGGTTCTTCTACTTAACAACTTAATTCATTCCGTGACCAGGTTCTTAAGTAGAAAAGTTTGTAAGTAGAAGCAATTTTCCCCATAGGAATCAGTATAAAAGCAAATAATGCGTGCAAACCCACTGTATATATAACCACAATGAATGCTCAAGCAGGAGTCCCTACACCAATGATGGCAAACCTATAGCACGGATGCCACAGATGGCACACAAAGCCATAACTGCTGGCACACGAGCCGTTGCCCTAGCTCATTTCCAATGTGCATGTGAGTGCTGACCAACTGATTTTTGGCTGGCAAGGAGACTCTGCAAGGGCGTTTTTAGCTTTCAGAGAGCCTCCGGAGGGATGGCTCCAGGGAAGCCTTTGGATCCTAGGGAGGGTGAAACACGAGCCTACTGGGCCCACCAGAAGTTGGGAAACAGGCCATTTCCAGCCTCCAGGGGGCAGGGGAAGCTGTTTACACCCACCTCAGGCATTGGATTATGGGTGTGGGCACTTGCGGATGTGCGATAGCATGCGCGCACGCTCTTTCAGCACCAGAGGAAAAAAAGGTTCGTCATCACTGCCCTACACCATTTTGGACAAATGGCAGTTCAATATCCCTTTGAAAGTCTCAAATGTTGGCGCTGCCACCATTCTCGCCACCATTGTTATTATTTATTTACTTACTTATTTACTCGAATTTATAAGCCGTCCTTCTCCATTGGCCTCAGGTACAAAATAAAACAGATTACAAAATCTTAAACCCCCCAACATTATAAGAAAGCCATTCATCCAGTCCCACAACATATTACCGGCTAGAGTGGAGTGTTAACAATCAAACTGCCGGCAAAGGTGTGTTTTTAAAGCCTTTCGATAAGCCAGGAGGGTGGGGGCAGTGCGAATCTCCAAGGGGAGTTGGTTCCAGAGGACCAGAGCCACCACACAGAAGGCCCTTCCCCTAGGCCCTGCCAGCTGGCCTTGCCTGGCTGACGGGACCTGAAGAAGGCCGACTGTGGAATCTGACCGGCCGCTGGGAGGCAGGAGACAGTCCCGTAGGTTAAGCAAATGGCTGCAGTTTTTATATATTTTTTAATATTGTTTTATTGATTTTTTTATTTCAAAACAAAACAAAAGATAGGCAAAACATACAACATAAAAAAGGAGCCAAAACTGCTCCATTCTTCTCAGAAGTCTTGGAGAATCTTACATGTCATATTTAAAAAGTTTTAAAATTAGCAACGCGGTTGTTAAGTGAATCAGGTTTCCCCATGGACTTTGCTTGCCAGAAGATCTCAAAAGGGGATCACACATACGATTCAACTTTCAAGCGTCGGAATTTTGAAAGTAGGAGTGCTCCATTGGTCGCAAGTGTCATTAAAAAATGGTGGCTATGTCACTTTTTGCCAGGGTGGTTGTAACTTTGAACAGTCACTAAACGAATTTGCTGTACAGTCAAAGACTGTAGGGTTTCCTCAGCCTGGGGGACTTCAACTCCCAGAATTCCCTAGGCCAGCTAGAGAATTCTGGGAACTGAAGTCCACCCATCTCCATTTTGCCAGGGGTTGAGAAATTCTCTTTTAGGAAAACCTGTGCTCTTAATTTTGCAGCACTCGGTGCTCTTGGAGTAAGGGGAATAAAAAGAATACAGTGTTCCCTCGATTTTCGCGGGGGATGCGTTCCGAGACCGCCCGCGAAAGTCGAATTTCCGCGAAGTAGAGATGCGGAAGTAAATACATATTTTTTGCTATGAACAGTATCCCAAGCCTTCCCTTAACACTTTAAACCCCTAAACTGCAATTTCCCATTCCCTTAGCAACCCTTTAGATTATTATTCACCATGTTTATTTATTAAAGTTTATTTAAAAAAATATTTATTAAAGGTGGATGAAAGTTTGGCGATGACGTATGGCGGGAAAAACCGTGGTATAGGGGGAAAACCCGCAAAGTATTTTTTAATTAACATTTTTGAAAAACCGTGGTATAGCCGTTTCACGAAGTTTGAACCCGTGAAAATCGAGGGATCACTGTTGGGCTTTTGGTCTGAAAACGGCCCTTCTCCTGCTAGGCCAAGCAGCCACTTCCCCTCCCCACCTCCCCTCCGACCTAGCGCTCTACTCCCCATTGCTCTGCTCCGTTACCGTTTAGCAAAGGACTAATTCACCGAACCTCGTCCTTGCTGGCAGTAGAAAATAGCATTTCAGCAGGGATTCGGTGGCATTTAAAGTCTCTGTGCTGAAACCTAGCTAAGTGGGGGGCATAATAGCTAGACTGTGTCTCCCCCTCCGCTTCCCTCTTCCTGCATTTTCCCCCCAATCCTTCCCAGCCATATTTTTACCCCCTTCTTCCAAAGTTGCTTAACTAATGTAGCATGCAGCTATTTTGCACCCAAAATCGTACGAGGGTCGCCCAGAAAGTAATGCACCACATTTTTTTCCCTTCAACAATTATTTATTGAACACAATGAAACTTACACACAAGAAAGAACGACGCTTCTTCTACACTTCCTATTTTTCCACGTAATCTCCGCCCCGTTCTATGGCCTTCCTCCAGCGAGACACAAGGGCGTGTATGCCCTGTCAGTACCACTTCTTGTTCTGGTCTGCAAATCTCGGAGCTCTGCCGAACCGTCTTCTAATGACCTCACCCTCTGTGCCCAGCGACTGACCGTACTTCTGTCGACTGCAGATTCTCCATAAACAGTACACAAAACGTTTGTGAATGTTCCCAACAGTTTCTTTCTCCGCAGTGAGAAATTCAATGACGACACGCTGCTTGTAACGTACATCACTTACAGATGCCATTTCGAAACACGGCTGCAGCTACGCGATCTGTCTGAAGAAACACAAAATTTACACACGCACTCCTGACAATTCAAATAATGTATATCTAATGTTTTGCATTCGTACCATTACTGTAGGCTGAGAAAAAAAATATGGTGCATTGCTTTCTGGGCGACCCTCGTAGTTCTCCATTTGAGCATTTTTTTGTCCAGTTCAGAAGTGGGCCTGTAGAATAAAGTTGACCTCATAGAATAGAATAGAATAGAATAGAATAGAATAGAATAGAATAGAATATAATATAATATAATTTTATTGGCCAAGTGTGATTGGACACACAAGGAATTTGTCTTGGTGCATATGCTCTCAGCGTACATAAAATAAAATATACATTTGTCAAGAATCATGTGGTACAACACTTAATGATTGTCATAGGGGTCAAATAAGCAATGAAGAAGCAATATTAATAAAAATCTTAGGATATAAGCAACAAGTTACAATCACACAGTCTTAAATGGGAGGAAAAGGATGATAGGAATGATGAGAAAAACTAGTAGAAATAGAAGTGCAGATTTAGTAGAAAGTCTGACAGTGTTGAGGGAATTATTTGTTTAGTAGAGTGATGGCGTTCGGAAAAAAACTGTTCTTGTGTCTAGTTGTCTTGGTGTGCAGTGCTCTGTAGCGACGTTTTGAGGGTAGGAGTTGAAACAGTTTGTGTCCAGGATGTGAGGGGTCAGTAAATATTTTCCCCACCCTCTTTTTGACTCGTGCAGTATACAAGTCCTCAATGGAAGGCAGGTTGGCAGCAATTGTTTTTTCTGCAGTTCTGATTGTCCTCTGAAGTCTGTGTCAGTCTTGTTGGGTTGCATCTATCCCGTCCTGGTGCCTGTGAAATAATTTATATATAGATTAAATGAACATTTCCATAAAAGCACCCTTATGTTGTAGTTTGGGGATATTGGTTGGAAACAAATTACAAAAATTAACTTTATTGAATGTGCAGAGATGGATATGATGACAAGAAGGTTAAAAGGGCAGGAAGAATCCGAATATTATAAAATATGGGATAAATCCTACAAACGGTTACAAAAGAGAAACAACGCACCTGATAGGTAACAATAGGCCCTATTTGGACCGGGATTCACTGCTCACAGTCACTCATGCCCTCATCACCTCGAGGCTCGACTACTGTAACGCTCTCTACATGGGGCTACCTTTGAAGAGTGTTCGGAAACTTCAGATCGTGCAGAATGCAGCTGCGAGAGCAATCATGGGCTTTCCCAAATATGCCCATGTTACACCAACACTCCGCAGTCTGCATTGGTTGCCGATCAGTTTCCGGTCACAATTCAAAGTGTTGGTCATCACCTATAAAACCCTTCATGGCGCCAGACCAGGGTATCTGTGAGACCGCCTTCTGCTGCACGAATCCCAGCGGCCGGTTGGTCTTCTCCGGTCGTCTGGTGGGACCCAGGGGAAGAGCCTTCTCTGTGGTGGCTCCGCCCCTCTGGAATCAGCTCCCTCCAGAGATTAGAACTGCCCCCACCCTCCTTGCCTTTCGTAAACTCCTTAAAACCCACCTTTGTCGTCAAGCATGGGGGAACTGAGACATCTCCCCCTGCCTATGTATTTTTTGTGCATGATATGACTGTATGTATGTTTTATATATTGGGGTTCCTTGCTTTTTAGACTTTTTTCAATGTACTATTGCTATTTTAGATTTTAATTATTAGATTTGTCATTATGTATTGTTTTTATCACTGTTGTGAGCTGCCCCGAGTCTACGGAGAGGGGCGGCATACAAATCTAAATAATAATAATAATAATAATAATAATAATAATAATAATAATAATAATAATAATAATAATAGTATTCGCCGCTACATCACGCAGTCCTAGGTGCTTGGGAAGCGCCCGACTGGTGATGAAATACGAAATCCAGCATAGCGATCTCATTGCTGTGTTGTACTGACATAATAATAATAATAATAATAATAATAATAATAATAATAATATTGATGATAACAACAACAACAACAATATAAATATGTTAATAATCAACAGTGTAATAATTTTATGTTAAAAGAATTGTATAAAGCATTAGCAAGGTATGTTATAAATGTTAAAGAAAGGTTGTATAAAGTTGTTTAGTTAATTCAGTTATATCTCCGGAAACAACTTCTTTATGTTTGTTTGTGTTTTGTATTGTGTTATCTTAATTTTTTAAAATAAAAATAAATAAAAATAAACTTTTAAAAAAATTCAAAACGCTGCTTAATACTGGACAGACCCGTTTTTAGCACATATTTTTAAAGTGAAATAAAAGTTTAAAAAAGCGATTTGATAAAGAATCTCTTCCATATCCTCCTTTGCAATTTCCCCCTCAACTAAGCTGTGTTTAAGGAAGGTCTTTGTGAGGAAGGTTTCCTAAACAGGTGCATTTTTCTTGAGGTAGGTTTTTCTCAGGGAAGGCTTTTAAAGATTGTCGATATTTCCACAATGTATAATTACAGGTTGCCGCAATTTGTGTACCTGGCTACGGCCTCGACTTATTAAATTTTAAACTGTCTTTAAGACCTGGATTAAGCTAAAGCCCAGGCCTCAATGGAAGCTAAATTGCACTTCCATTTTTTTGAACCAATTTACTACTTAATGCCAGATGCTGACTTTCTAAGCTCCGTTGTTTGCTAAATTTCTTGGACTACAAACTTCATCATCCACAGGGCTGCTGGTTTATCAAGGTTGCAAACTGATCTGGAAGACGCTGAGCTAGGAAAGGCAGATTTAAGTGTTACCATTACCCACCTTATTCTAGCCCAGGAATAAAGTATATTTTTAAAAAAGATTATTTAATACAATGGTACCAGCACTGTTTAATATATTGCTAGTCAAGACCTTAATAGACAATTTCCCCCCACCCTAAATGTTTATATGAACTCCACACTTATTTTCAACCTCTCCGTTTATCTCTTCTTTGTCACACTTTGCTCCTCTTGTTATTTTTACTTTTTCATACATATTCTAAATATTTGTTTTCATTTTTTTGCGTTAAAGGAAGAAAAAGTTTCAATCCCTCCCTTCCTCCTGCCTTTCTTTTTTCTTTAATTTTTCCTCTCTCCCTCTTTTCCTTTGTTCCTCTTTTTCTTCTTCCTGCCTGCCTTCCTTTCTTCTTTCCTTCTTTTATTTTTCCTCTCTTTCTTCCTCCCTCCCTCTTTTCCTTCCTTCCTCCCTTCGTTCCTTCCTTCCTTCCCTCCTCTTTTTCTTTCCTTTTACTTCCTTTCTTCCTTTTTTCCTTCTTTCCTCTTTTTCTTTCTTTCTATTTCCTTCCTCTTTTTCCTCCTTCCTTCCTTTTTTCCTTCCTTCCTCTTTTTCTTTCCTTTTCCTTCCTTCCTCTTTTTCTTTCCTTCTCCTTCCTTCTTTCCTTCCTCTTTTTCCTTCCTTCCTTCCTTCGTTCTTCTTTTTCATTCCTTCCTTCCTTCTTTGTTTCTCTTTTTCTTTCCTTTTAATTCCTTTCTTCCTTTTTTCTTTCTTTCCTCTTTTTCTTTCCTTCTCCTTCCTTATTTCCTTCCTTCTTCGTTCCTCCTTTTCCTTCCTTCCTCTTTTTCTTTCCTTCTACTTCCTTCCTTCCTTCTTTGTTCCTCTTTTTCCTTCCTTCCTCTTTTTCTTTCCTTCTACTTCCTTCCTTCCTTCCTTCTTCCTTCCTCTTTTTCATTCCTTCCTCTTTTTCTTTCCTTCTACTTCCTTCCTTCCTTCCTTCTTCGTTCCTCTTTTTCCTTCCTTCCTTCCTCTTTTTCTTTCCTTCCTTCCTTCTTTCCTTCCTTCTTCGTTCCTCTTTTTCCTTCCTTCCTCTTATTCTTTCCTTTTACTTCCTTTCTTCTTTCCTTCCTTCTTCGTTCCTCTTTTTCCTTCCTACCTCTTTTTCCTTCCTTCTACTTCCTTCCTTCTTTGTTCCTCTTTTTCCTTCCTTCCTCTTTTTCTTTCCTTCCTTCCTTCTTTCCTTCCTTCTTCGTTCCTCTTTTTCCTTCCTACCTCTTTTTCTTTCCTTCTACAGTACTTCCTTCCTTCTTTCCTTCCTTCTTTGTTTCTCTTTTTCTTTCCTTTTACTTCCTTTCTTCCTTTTTTCCTTTTTTCCTCTTTTTCTTTCCTTCTTCCTTATTTCCTTCCTTCTTCCTTCCTCTTTTTCATTCCTTCTACTTCCTTCCTTCCTTCCTTCCTTCTTTGTTCCTCTTTTTCCTTCCTTCCTCTTTTTCTTTCCTTCTACTTCCTTCCTTCCTTCCTTCCTTCTTCATTCCTCTTTTTCATTCCTTCCTCTTTTTCTTTCCTTCTACTTCCTTCCTTCCTTCCTTCTTTGTTCCTCTTTTTCCTTCCTTCCTTCCTCTTTTTCTTTCCTTCCTTCCTTCCTTCTTTCCTTCCTTCTTCCTTCCTCTTTTTCTTTCCTTCTACTTCCTTCCTTCTTTCCTTCCTTCCTCGTTCCTCTTTTTCCTTCCTTCCTCTTTTTCTTTCCTTCTACTTCCTTCCTTCTTTCCTTCCTTCTTCATTCGTCTTTTTCCTTCCTTCCTCTTTTTCTTTCCTTCTCCTTCCTTCTTTCCTTCCTCTTTTTCTTTCCTTCTACTTCCTTCCTTCTTCGTTCCTCTTTTTCCTTCCTTCCTCTTTTTCGTTCCTTCTACTTCCTTCCTTCTTTCCTTCCTCTTATTCTTTCCTTTTACTTCCTTTCTTCTTTCCTTCCTTCTTCGTTCCTCTTTTTCCTTCCTACCTCTTTTTCCTTCCTTCTACTTCCTTCCTTATTTCCTTCCTTCTTCGTTCCTCTTTTTCCTCCCTTCCTCTTTTTCGTTCCTTCTACTTCCTTCCTTCTTTCCTTCCTTTTTCGTTCCTCTTTTTCCTTCCTTCCTTTCATTTCTTCTTCCCTCCTCTGTCCTCCCTCCCTCCCTCTTTAAAATCGAGGCCTATTCACATGGCAGCCGAGCTTTCCCCAGGACCTTGGGGGACCCACATACAAAAGCAGCCCACCAAGGCGAGGCAGGGAAGAGAAGTGAGCAAGCGGTTGGAAAATAAGCTTACGTTTGCTCCGCGTGATGCCCTTTGCTCCTTCATCAGTGCCAGCAACCAGCCAGGCTGGGGGATTAATGCAGAAAACTGTCACAGCGCTAGCAAACGATTCGGCTTCCGTGGCTGAGCTGAGGAGCCATCAGTGCCGTAATACGCCAGCAGCCTTTGACTCCTGCAGACAATGTTTTTGTTTTCGGGGCCTTTTCTTCTATAAACTGTTCTCTCACGTTTGGTTTGTTCGGAGAAGAATGAGGACTGGCTTTGCTCACAGATGGATAAAAACTCAGTCGTAACGGAGACACAGTCCGGTCTCCCGATCTTTCTTTTCTGTGGACCTGGGAAACATTTATAATCCTGCGCTCTCCTGGTGCAGAAAGCGGTCTCGTTTTAACAATGGGCAAAAATAAAGAACTAGGAGCCAGCAAAAGCAATGGAGTGGCCGTGTTAGCAATGGAGTGGCTGTTTGTGAGTGACATAGGGGAAGGTTTGGTAGGGAAGGTTTGCCTATTTGCCGGTGACTCTAAAGTGTGCAATAGGGTTGATATTCCTGGAGGGGTCTGTAATATGGTAAATGATTTAGCTTTACTAGATAAATGGTCAAAGCAATGGAAACTTCAGTTCAATGTTTCCAAATGTAAAATAATGCACTTGGGGAAAAGGAATCCTCAATCTGAGTATAGTATTGGCCGTTCTGTGTTAGCAAAAACTTCAGAAGAGAAGGATTCAGGGGTCGTGATTTCTGACAGTCTCAAAATGGATGAGCAGTGGGGTGGGGCAATAGGAAAAGCAAGTAGGATGATTGGCTGCATAGCTAGAGGTATAACAAACAGGAAGAGGGAAATTGTGATCCCCTTATATAGAGCGCTGGTGAGACCACATTTGGAATACTGTGTTCAGTTCTGGAGACCTCACCTACAAAAAGATATTGACAAAATTGAACGGGTCCAAAGACGGGCTACAAGAATGGTGGAAGGTCTTAAGCATAAAACGTATCAGGAAAGACCTCATAGTCCATCTAGTCTGCCCTTATACTATTTCCTGTATTTTATCTTACAATGGATATATGTTTATCCCAGGCATGTTTAAATTCCATTACTGTGGATTTACCAACCACGTCTGCTGGAAGTTTGTTCCAAGGATCTACTACTCTTTCAGTGAAATAATATTTTCTCATGTTGCTTTTGATCTTTCCCCCAACTAACTTCAGATTGTGTCCCCTTGTTCTTGTGTTCACTTTCCTATTAAAAACACTTCCCTCCTGAACCTTATTTAACCCTTTAAGATATTGAAATGTTTCGATCATGTCCCCCCTTTTCCTTCTGTCCTCCAGACTATACAGATTGAGTTCATGAAGTCTTTCCTGATACGTTTTATGCTTAAGACCTTCCACCATTCTTGTAGCCCGTCTTTGGACCCGTTCAATTTTGTCAATATCTTTTTGTAGGTGAGGTCTCCAGAACTGAACACACTACTCCAAATGTGGTCTCACCAGCGCTCTATATAAGGGGATCACAATCTCCCTCTTCCTGCTTGTTATACCTCTAGCTATGCAGCCAAGCATCCTACTTGCTTTTCCTACTGCCCGACCACACTGCTCACCCATTTTGAGACTGTCAGAAATCACTACCCCTAAATCCTTCTCTTCTGAAGTTTTTGCTAACACAGAACTCCCAATGCAATGTCTGTCTATCTGTCTATTATTAGAGTTGAAAGGGACCTTGCAGGTCCTAAAGTCCAACCCCCTGCTCAAGCCAGAAATCCTACACCACCCCAGCCAGATGGCAGTTCAATTTTCTTTTGAGTGTGTCCAGAGTTGGGGCGTTCACAACCTCTGCTGGCAGGCTGTTCCACTGGTTGATCGCTCTCACCGTCAGAAAGTTCTTCCTTATTTCCAAGTTGAATCTCTCCTTGCTCAGTTTCCATCCGTTGCTCCTAGTCTGGCCCCCTGGTGCCCTGGAAAATAGTGTGACCCCCCTCCTCTCTGTGGCAACCCCTCAAATATCTGTATACTGCTATCATGTCCCCCCTGGCCCTCCTTTTGCTAAACTATCCATGCCCAGTTCCAGCAACCTCTCTTCGTATGTCTTTGTATATATTGTTGCATTTATAATGTTGTACGCCACCCTGAGTCGCCTTGAGAAGGGCGGCATAGAAATCTAATAACTAAATAGCTAAATAGCTAAATAACTAAATAACTAAACAATTAAATAACTAAATAACTAAACAATTAAATAAGTGAATAACTAAATAACTGAATAACTAAATAACTAAATAACTAAACAGTTAAATAACTGAATAACTAAATAGCTAAATAACTAAATAACTAAACAATTAAATAAGTGAATAACTAAATAACTAAACAATTAAATTAGTGAATAACTAAATAACTAAATAACTAAATAGCTAAATAACTAAACAATTAAATAAGTGAATAACTAAATAACTGAATAACTAAATAACTAAACAATTAAATAAGTGAATAACTGAATAACTAAATAGCTAAATAACTAAACAATTAAATAAGTGAATAACTAAATAACTGAATAACTAAATAACTAAATAGCTAAATAACTAAATTAAATAAGTGAATAACTAAATAACTGAATAACTAAATAACTAAATAACTAAACAATTAAATAAGTGAATAACTGAAAAACTAAATAACTACGGTAAATAGCTAAATAACTAAACAATTAAGTAAGTGAATAACTAAATAACTGAATAACTAAATCACTAAATAGCTAAATAGCTGAATAGCTAAATAACTAAATAACTAACCAGTGGAATGACTTTCCTCCAGAAATTGTGGATACTCCAAACCAGACATCTTTAAACTTGGCAACTTTAAGACTTGTGGACTTCAACTCCCAGAATTCTCCAGCCAGCATAGACCTCTGCTCCAAACGCTGGAAGTTTTCAATAAGAGATCGAACAGCTACTTGTCTGAAACAGCATAAAGTTTTAAGGCTTCCTTCAGAATGTTAAAATGACGTTTACAATAAGAGTGAAAGCTTCACCGCAGGACAATTTGGGCCTCCGTGTTTATGCACAGACATATTTTTGTCAGCTGCCCCCCCCCCCCAAAAAAAGAACATGTTTTCCTAGTAACATCTGCTGTAACATCTGAAACGACTGGGAACCGTCCTTGGCCACGCCAAAAACCCTGGAATTCAACCAAACGCAGCATCCTTCCCGAGACGAGATAATAACAAGAATGACCTTAACGGCTTCGATGTTGCGCGTGTGATATAAAGCCCAACTTGTGTTTCATTTGCGGTAGGTTGCTTGGATAAATATTTATTTATTTTATTTATTTATTCATTTGTCCAATACACAAATACATAGGAAGAAAATATACATGTAGTAATATATATAAGGGTAAAGTGAACTTAGAGAAGAGGATATATGAAAGGAAGAGAATATATAATAATAATAATAATAATTAATAATAATTTATTAGATTTGTATGCCGCCCCTCTCTGAAGACTCGGGGCGGTTCACAACAACGATACAAACAATATTAGACTGACACAAATCTAATATTAAAAAAACCTAAAAAACCTATCATAATTAAAAACCAAACAGCACATACATACCAAACATAAATTATAATAAGCCTGGGGGAAAGGTGTCTCAAATCCCCCATATGATAGGTGAAAGAAAGGAGAGACAATTGGACAGGGGACGAAAGGCACACCAGTGCACTTATGTACGCCCCTTACTGGCCTCTTAGGAACCTGGAGAGGTCAATCGTGGAGAGTCTAAGGGAGAAATGTTGGGGGTCAGGGGTTGACACAATTGAGTCCAGCAATGAGTTCCACGCTTCGATAACTCGATTGTTGAAATCATATTTTTTTACAGTCAAGTTTGGAGCGGTTCGTATTAAGTTTGAATCTGTTGCGTGCTCTTGTGTTGTTGCGGTTGAAGCTGAAGTAGTCATTGACCGGTAGGACGTTGCAGCATATGATCTTGTGGGCAATACTCAAATCATGTTTTAGGCGACAAATCGAACAGGTTTTGAGCCAAGGCCACTTGTTCGAGACTCGAGGTATCTGTATTTATTCAAAGCGGGGCCAATTTCCACCTGCTCCTGGTTAATCCGCACGTCTCGCTCAGTTCTGGGTAGGTTGGCAGGAATCCAAAGGATGCCGAGACACAAATGGAGTGGTCCTGGCTTTTACGGGTCTGTTAAATGTGCTTGGCAGCTTCATACCGTTTTCACCATTCGTGGCTGAGCGGGAGGTCCTCTCCTATCGTCTGGATTTATTTTGCAAATCAGAGATGGCCCGCTGTCCACTCGAGGCTGTTGGCTTCGCAACTGGAGGAGCTCTTAAACCCATCTTTGAATCCTCCGGTTCTACCTTTGTTTTCCTTCCAAGCTCCCCCCCCCCAAAAAATCTCCTGCAGGGACCCATCATAGAATACAGCTCATCTGTTTGGAATCCATACCACATTTCTGACATCAACACCCTCGGAAATGTCCAAAGATACTTCACCAGAAGAGCCCTTCACTCCTCCACTCGAAACAGAATACCCTACAAAACTAGACTTACAATCCTGGTCCTAGAAAGCTTAGAACTACGACGCCTTAAACATGATCTAAGTATTGCCCACAAGATCATATGCTGCAACGTCCTGCCTGTCAAAGACTACTTCAGCTTCAACCACAACAACACAAGAGCACACAACAGATTCAAGCTTAATAAACTAGACTTACAATTCTGGGTCTTGGAAGCTTAGAACTGTGATGCCTTAAACATGATCTAAGTATTGCCCACAAGATCATATGCTGCAACGTCCTGCTTGTCAAAGACTACTTCAGCTTCAGCCACAACAACACAAGAGCACACAACAAATTCAAGCTTAATAAACTAGACTTACAATCCTGGGTCTTGAAAGCTTAGAACTGTGACGCCTTAAACATGATCTAAGTATTCCCCACAAGATCATATGCTGCAACGTCCTGCCTGTCGGCGACTACTTCAGCTTCAACCACAACAACACAAGAGCACACAACCGATTCAAGCTTAATATTAACTGTTCCGAACATGACTGTAAAAAATACGACTTTAGTAATGGGGTTGTTGAAGCGTGGAACTCATTACCGGACTCTGTAGTACTATCCCCTAACCCCCAACATTTTACCCTTATCCACGGTTGACCTCTCCAGATTCCTAAGAGGTCAGTAAGGGGCGTACATAAGTGCACTAGAGTGCCTTCCGTCCCCTGTCCTAAAGTCTCTTCTATATCTCCTATATCTTCTCTACTATATCCTCTATAACCTTCATTGTGTATTGTTATTTATTGGACTAAATAAATAAATAAATGAAACATTTGCAATGTTTTTACTATGTGCTTTGCCAGACTGTGTACGGCTTACAGCAAGGGTCCCCAACCTCCGAGCCAATGCGAATCTCTTTGGGGGAGCTGATTCCAGAGGGCCGGAGCCCCCACAGAAAAGGTTCTTCCCCTACATTGTCTAGTTGACGGGACCTGGAGAAGGCCGACTCTATAGGACCTAACCGCTCACTGGGAATTGTGCGGGAGGAGGCGATCCCTCAAGTCGTTGCTAAAATCCTTTTTTTATCCGGTAGAAACTCTCTTTTTCTACCTGATCAATCTTGCAGAGGAGTCTCTATGATTGTCAAGCCTGCTCATGGCCAGTCAGAATCAAGGGGGGGGGGGGGGAGATCTATGATAAGATTTGTTATCTTTACAAGATAAATGAGAGATTTTTGCAAATTGCAAGAGGAATGTCCGATCCTCATTCATAGTAAGTTCCTTCAAGTGTCGTTTGGCGGGCCCCAGGGGAAGAGCCTTCTCTGTGGCGGCCCCGACCCTCTGGAGCCAACTCCCCCCAGAGATCAGAATTGCCCCCACCCTCCTTGCCTTTTGCAAGCTCCTTAAAACCCACCTCTGTCGTCAGATATGGGGGAACTGAGATATTCCCTTCCCCCTAGGCCTATACAATTTATGCATGGTATGTTTGTGTGTATGTTTGTTTTTTAATAAGGGTCTTTTAATTATTTTAAATATAGTATTAGATTTGTTATATGTTGTTTCATTATTGTTGTTAGCCGCCCTGAGTCTACAGAGAGGGGCGGCATACAAATCTAATGAATGAATGAATGAACGAACAAACAAACAAACAAACAAACAATCTTAAAATGTAGCACGAGGTTAGAATGCTGGGCTGCCGATCAGCAGGTTCACATTTGAGACGCGTTGCTGCTACGGGATGGAGTGAGTGTCACTAGCACCAACTCCTTCCAATTTAACAGTTCAAAATCAGGTGACCACTTCGATGGACAACTTCACAGGGACACAAAAAGACCCCCCAACTGGGCCTCCTGGTGCTTCTGACACAGGGGGGGGGGGAGTGGAATCTTACTTTCTTGGCGGTATAGATAGTACTTGACACCATGATATTATTATTATCTCTTTCATTCATTAAACATGAAACTCCGTCAATTGAATGTTTAAAAAGTGTCACAAATACCACTGACTGGTGCTAATGGCTGATATGGGTTGCTGCCAGCGTCCAACCAAGTACAGTGGTACCTCTACCTAAGAGTGCCTCTACTTACAAACTTTTCTAGATAAGAACCGGGTGTTCAAATTTTTTTTTGCCTCTTCTCGAGAACCGTTTTCCACTTACAAACCCGAGCCTCCAAAACTGTAACCGGAAAAGGCAGGGAGAAGCCTCCGTGGGGCCTCTCTAGGAATCTCCTGGGAGGAAACATGGCCGGGAAAGGCGGGGAGAAGCCTCTGGGGGGCCTCTCTAGGAAAAGCCTGGGAGGAAACAGGGACGGAAAAGGCAGGAAGAAGCCTCCATGGGGCATCTCTAGGAATCTCCTGGGAGGAAACAAGGCTGGAAAAGGAGGGGAGAAGCCTCTGTGGGGCCTCTCTAGGAATCTCCTGGGAGGAAACAGGGACGGAAAAGGAGGGGGAGAAGCCTCCGTGGGGCTTCTCTAGTTATCTTCTGGGAGGAAACAGGCCGGAAAAGGCGGGGAGAAGCCTCAATGGGGCCTCTCTAGGAATCTCCTGGGAGAAAACAGGGCAGGAAAAGGCGGGGAGAAGCCTCTGTGGGGCCTCTCTAGGAATCTCCTGGGAGGAAACAGGGCCTCCACCCTCCCTGTGGTTTCCCCAATCGCACACATTATTTGCTTTTACATTGATTCCTATGGGAAAAATTGTTTCTTCTTACAAACTTTTCTACTTAAGAACCTAGTTACGGAACGAATTAAGTTCCTAAGTAGAGGTACCACTGTATCTTCTTAAAACATATGATGTTCCAAGTAGCGCAGTTTTTTGCAATTCCGCTGGTGTTATTCCGTTGTTGTTTTATTCACAAAAAAACAATACATAATTGTAATTACAGTATGTACTTATGTAATTATTTAGCAATACATAGCAAACAAGATTTATATGCTGGATTTCGTATCAGAATATCACAAGTCGAACACTTCCCAAGGGACTAGAACTGTGTGATGTATTTTTGTATGATCCGTGTAGATCCAAGTACGGTGGCCTTTTGCAACTGACAGATTGTGATTTTGTCAATGTTTATTGTTTTCAAATGACAGCTGAGGTCTTTTGGCACAGCATCCAGTGTTTCAATTACTACTGGGACCACCTGTACTGGTTTATGTCTGGGTCGTCATTGTTCGATTTTAAGATCCTGATATTGGCTAAGTTTTTCTTGTTGTTTTTCATCAATTTGGCTGTCATCTGGTATGGCGACATCAATGATCCACACTTTTTTCTATCACACAATTGTGAGGTCTGGTGTATTGTGTTCCAAAACCTTGTCAGTTTAAATTTGAAAATCCAAAAGTATTTCGGTATGCTTGTTTTCTATTATTATTGTTATTGTAATCATTGTTACATAGAAACATAGACACATAGAAGACTGACGGCAGAAAAAGACCTCCTGGTCCATCTAGTCTGCCCTTATACTATTTCCTGTATTTTATCTTACAATGGATATATGTTTATCCCAGGCATGTTTAAATTCAGTTACTGTGGATTTACCAACCATGTCTGCTGGAAGTTTGTTCCAAGGATCTACTACTCTTTCAGTGAAATAATATTTTCTCAGATTGCTTCTGATCTTTCCCCCAACTAACTTCAGATTGTGTCCCCTTGTTCTTGTGTTCACTTTCCTATTAAAAACACTTCCCTGCTGGACCTTATTTAACCCTTTAACATATTTAAATGTTTCAATCATGTCTCCCCTTTTCCTTCTGTCCTCCAGACTATACAGATTGAGTTCATTAAGTGTTTCCTGATATGTTTTATGCTTTATTGTTATCATTATTATCATTATCATTATTGAAATTCTTTCAAATTAACTGTTTTAATTGTGTTATTATGGTTTCAGTGTTCATTGCTGTTGTACATACTCCTGATCAGTTGGAGGATGATGAAGATATTGAGGACTCGGATTCAGATAGTGTTTATGAATTAGTGGGGGCCCCGGTGTTACAGGTAGTAGAACAGGTGGGAGGCCAGCCACAGGATGGGGCTATGAGTTCAGGGTCTAGCGAGGGAGAATCAGACGCTCGCTGGGTTAACCCTAAATTCAGAAGGGCCCAAAAATGTAGAGAACAGATGTCTGGAAGAAGATATCAAGGAGAGGAATGGGTTAAATACTGTAGTGATGTATTTGGCACGTCAGGGGGTCGGTGGAGAGGAAGGGTGGAGTTTCAACATTGCCGAAGGGAAAATGGATGTGTTTTTTGCCGCTGCGCTAAAGTAAGCAAAAGTATTCTGTGTTGTTAACAGTCAGTTCTATTGTTTTTCAAAGTCATGCTGTTAGGAAAATAAATCTTGTTAAGTGGAGCAGGAGAAGGAATGTGAGGAATGCAGCTAAGAGAGACAAGGACCGAGTACCTGTATGGAATGTGTTTGAATTACAGGAGAGCAGAGAAATAAATGGAATTTCTTTATTCATGAAATGATGCATTCAATAAGAGTTATTTGTAATTGCTAAATTTCTACCAGAAACCAGAACAATTGCCAAGTCTATTGAGAGTTTTATTAGCCTAGTTATGACAACTAGTACATGAAAAGTTGAATTTTATTCCGTTGAGGAGAAACACCTAACTTTTCCCCTTCCAGAATGTTCTTGAACCATGGAGCAGGGCAAGCGTTTTACATCAATTAAAAGGCCGCTCTAGGAAAATGTTCCCGCTGCTCTTAACAAGGATTTGCTAAAATGGTGCTTGAATTAAGAAAGAATCATATCGTTAAAGGCAATGAGAGCAACAAACCGGTGCAAATGGGACAAATGAACTGTAGAAGAAGTGTAAACTGAAGAAATAACTTACGGAAAAAATTAGGGCTTAATAACAACAACAAAAAATTGGTGGAATGAAACCAGAAAGTCTGCGGAGAGGGGCGGCATACAAATCCAATAAATAATAATAATAATAATAATAATAATAATAATAATAATAATAATAATAATAATAATAATAATTGGGCCTCTGTTGTCTCAAGATGCTGTCATTTGGGGATAAGTACATTGGGAAAACCCCCCGATTTGCTTCCAATTTTCTTTTCAGTTTTATTAGCCACACAATCTGTTAATCGATCCTTGCGAGTTTGGGAAAATATAACTAATGGTAGGAACTGTTGCAAACTATTAAGGTGCAGTGGGGGACACGTAGTCCTCACTTAGAAATACAGAAATATAAATTAATATGACAATGTGTTCTTTTTATATATATATATATATATATATATATATATATATATATATATATATATATATATATATATATATAAAGAATAGTCCTAAAAATGCGAGTTCCAGGTACGTGTGTGAATGATGAGGCAGCAGCCATCTCGATCACCGGAACATAGAAACTTTAATAAAACCACTTAGCTTTCGTTAGCGTGCTGCTAACTTCGTCAGAGTATTAAAATGCTGACGAAGTTAGCAGCACGCTAACGAAAGCTAAGTGGTTTTATTAAAGTTTCTATGTTCCGGTGATCGAGATGGCTGCTGCCTCATCATTCACACACACACACACACACACACACACACACACACACACACATATATATATATATTTTACAACAGCACGAAGCTTGGAAACTTCAGCCTGATGATGGTGGATGTGATTCCACCGAAACATCGCATAAACATGCAAAATATTACACAGGGCAAAAACCGAACTCAGAACAATCTACATATATATATATATATATATATATATAATAAGTAAATATTAATTAATTAAATAACATGACAGTAATAGATAGAATGTAATAGTTTAAATATAGAAATAGAAATTAATATGACAATGTGTTTTTATTTAATATATATATTAAATAAGTAAATAATAATTAATTAATTAAATAACATGACAGTAATAGATAGAATGTAATAGTTTAAAAATAATAAAAATATAGAGGTGGGTTTTTTTTGCAATATTACTAATATTAAAGTATTATTTTTTAATATTGTATTACTAATTTAAGTATTTTATATTTTATAATAATAATAATAATAATAATAATTATTATTATTTATTGGATTTGTATGCCACCCCTCTCCATAGACTCGGGGCGGCTATAGATAAGAAAATTAATTAAAGTTATATAATCTATAGCGTATAAACAACAGAGTTAAATTTAATAAGAATATAGAGTGAGAGTGTTATATTTCTGAATCGATCTGATTATAGTTAGGTATTTTATTTTATTTTTGTATTAGTTAGACTTCTATGATAAGCGGAGCAGTGGTAGCTCCTTGAATGTTGAATGTTGTCTGTCTTTGTCTATAAAAAATAATAAAAAAATATTTAAAAAAAAGAAATATAGAAACAGAAGATTGACGGCAGAAAAAGACCTCATGGTCAGGAATGGGCTGACAAATTTTTTACTGCCCCACCATGGGTGTGGCTTATTTTGTGGGTGTGGCTTGATGGTCATGTGACTGAGTAGGAGTAGCTTGCCAGCCACGTGACCAGTTGGGAGGGCTTGAACGATCATCATCGTTCAAGTGAACTGTTAAGTCCTCGACTTACAACCTCTCCAGTGTCGCTCTATGGGGCGACAATTTGCTTTGTGTTTCCCGCGCTCTCCTTCCTGGGTCGCCCCCCCCACCTCAGGCTGGGTAGCTAGGCCAAGGTGATCACTTCCTGGATTCCATTATTATAGTGCCTCCCCCAGAATCCAGGAAGTGATCACCTTGTTGTGCTTAGCAACCTGCCAGTATACGTGACGTCAAAGCTCCGCCCCCGGAATCCTTTCGTGGGATTCCCCAGCTCCTTTTGTGCCTCCCAACCGGCCTACAGCTCCCCGGTGTTCGCCTTCCTCCGCCGCCACAGGTGCCCGGCTCCTCCTCCTCTTCTCAGCAGATGACAGCCGGGCTGTGGCGCTTCGCGGTGCTCGGCACGAACGCCAAACCGGAGCATGTATTTTTTTAAAAAAATTGGGTTCGGGTTCGGCATGCCGAACACCGCAAAATTCAGTACGGACCCGAATTGTGCAGGTTCGGTTCGCCCAACACTAATTATCATTATTATTTATTAGATTTGTATGCCGCCCCTCTCTGGGGACTCGGACCAGCTCCCAACAAGCAATACATAGAATACAAATCCAATATTAAAAACAATTTTAAGAACCCTTATAAAAAGCAATCATACAGCCCAAACAAACCATACATAAACCGGAACAGCTAATGGTAAATCAATTGTTTATTTTTAAATTTTATTTATTATATATTTGTCATAAAAGTATAGAATTATAGTTTGTATTAACGTAACACAGTATAAAGAAGTGACCAAAAGGATAATAGGACAGAAGGACAGGGATGGTAGACACAACCGTGCCTTTACACACGCCCCTTACACAACTCTTAAAAAAGGGGAGAGGTCAACAGTAGATAATTTAAGGTCGAAAATCTTGGGGTTAGGGAAAGAAACAACAGAGTCAGGTAGTGAGTTCCATGCATTGATCACTCTGTTGCCGAAGTCATATTTTCTGCAGTCAGGTTTGGAGCGATTTACATTTAGTTTGTATCTATTACGTGCTCTTGTGTTGTTCTGATTGAAGGTGAAGTAGTCACTAACAGGAAGGACATTATGGTGCATGAACCTATGAACCACAGTTAAATCAGTTCAGAGGCGATGTAGTTTTAGATTGTCTAACCGTAGTATTTGAACTGATCTGCAAGACCGCCTTCTGCCGCACGAATCCCAGCGACCGGTTAGGTCCAACAGAGTTGGCCTTCTCCGGGTCCCGTCGACTAAACAATGTTGTCTGCCGGGACCCAGGGTAAGAGCCTTCTCTGTGGTGGCTCCGACCCTCTGGAACCAGCTCCCCCCAGAGATTAGGATTGCCCCCACCCTCCTTGCCTTTCGTAAACTCCTTAAAACCCACCTCTGCCATCAGGCATGGGGGAACTGAGACATCTCCCCCTTGCCCATGAAGTTTTTGTGTATGATTTGATTGTGTGTTTGTTTTTTGTATACTGGGGTTTCTTTTTTGGACTTTTTAATCTAAAACTGTAATTTAGATTTCTAAATATTAGATTTGTTACTATGTACTGTTTTTTTACCATTGTTGTGAGCCGCCCCGAGTCTGCGGAGAGGGGCGGCATATAAATCCAATAAATCTAATCTAATCTGTCATTTCTCACAAGAGAGGGAAGTATAAATCAAACCCCAGAGTTTGGAGTTTTGCAAAACATTCAAGGGAAAAACTAGCTACCCAGCCATCTAGTCTGGGATACGAAGACAGCCACCAAATGTGAGGATGTCTCAAAATGAAGCCATGGGTGTCACTTGAGCGAGTCAAGAGTTTTAAACTAAGAACATCAACAGGCCCAATTATCTAATAAAGATAGTTTATAATTGCCCAATAAACTTCAGACAACGGGAGATGCCTATTGAAGAAAATTCATAGCTCTCGTAAGTCCTCAACAATCATTCATTTAGTTCAAAGTTACAGCAGCACCGAGAAAAGTGACTCATAACATGGTCCTCGCACTTACAACTGTTGCAGAATGCCTAGGTCACAGGATCAAAATGTGAGCACTGGGCAACTGGCATGTACTTATGACAGTTGCAGCATCATTTGCAATCTTCCAAGACAACTTTTGGCAACTAAAATCAATGCAGGAAATCTGCTTCACTTAATGACTTGCTTAACAACTATCTGTTGTGTGCTCTTGTGTTGTTGCGGTTGAAGCTGAAGTAGTCATTGACAGGCAGGACATTGCAGCATCTGATCTTGTGGGCAATACTTAGATCGTGTTTTAGGCATCGCAGTTCTAAACTTTCTAGACCCAGGATTGTTAGTCTATTTTCGTAGGGTATTCTGTTTCGGGTGGAGGAGTGAAGGGCTCTTCTGGTGAAGTATCTTTGGACATTAAACAAGATCTAAGTATTGCCCACAAGATCATATGTTGCAACGTCCTGCCTGTCGCCGACTACTTCAGCTTCAACCACAACAACACAAGAGCACACAACAGATTTAAACTTAATATTAACCGCTCCAAACTTGAGTGTAAAAAATATGACTTCAGTAACCGAGTTGTTGAAGCGTGGAACTCATTACCGGACTCCATAGTGTCATTCCCAAACCCCCAACACTTTACCCTTAGATTATCTACGGTTGACCTATCCAGATTCCTAAGAGGTCAGTAAGGGGCGAGTACAAGTGCACTAGAGTGCCTTCCGTCCCCTGTCCTATTGCTCTCCTATATCTCCTATACCTTTCTTCTATTCCTATATCTCTTCTTCTATTCTTCTGTATGTTCTATTCCTATATCTTCTTTTCTATTCTTTCTTAGATATATTTTACTATGAGTATCTCCTCTATAACCTTCATCATAGCCGCCCCAAGTCTACGGAGAGGGGCGGCATACAAATCTAATACATAATAATAATAATATTTGTTGGCTATCAATAAAATTAACTGCCTTGGAAATGACCCTGGGTTGGGCTGAGAGGCAAATAAGGAGCTGTGATGTTCCTTCAATACACCAGGGTGATTCGACACAAAAATATGTAACCCTTCCCTGGTGCAGAGCTGAAGGGATTGGATACTGTAGCCCTAGAAGTTAATTCTCTGCCTTACAAGGCAAAGGTTGTAGGTTCAAGTCCCAGTGAGGGTATGGCTAGCTGATGAGGCCAAAATAAGGCCGAAATAGATCTCTCCTAGTCTCCCTTAATTTTCAAATTCAGCAAAAAAAACATGTGACATATATATATATATGCACACACATAGTAAAATACATTATTACTACTATTATTATTATTATTATTATTATTATTATTATTATTATTATTATTAATTAGATTTGTATATATATACCCACTAAAACCCTCATTGTGTATTGGACAAAATAAATAAATAAATAAATAAATAAAATTTCCGAGGGTGTTGAAGACCTTCCTTAAGACCTTCCACCATTTTTGTAGCCCGTCTTTGGACCCCATTCAGTTTTATTTGAAGATCTGGACTTTCCCACTCCATATCTTCGAACTCCCCAGCAGCAAAGGAAGTAAAGGGTGGGGTGGGGGGGCTGTGGAGAAACATTGCCACTGAGTGGTTAGAAACCACCGCATTCACTCGCCGCCGCTTCCCTCCGCCCTGCGGTGACATAGATGAATGTCTGGCGTGATCTTTTTTCCCCCTCTGGTGGGATGTTAGGCAGACAATTGACTCTTCCAAAGGTCTCGTTTCTGTCAGCTACCATTAAGGGCCAGGTTCGTGGCTAATTGGACGCTTTGTTAGAGGAATTTGTTAACTCGAGCGAAGCCACTGATGAGGCTTCTTGGTGTCTCCTCTCCCGTCTCAAGGCTCCCTGTTCACCCCCCCTCACTCCCCCTGACTCTGCAAAGTATAGTAGTACCTCGTGATACGAACTTTTCGAGATATGAACCCAGGGTTCGGAAAATTTTTGTCTCTTCTTACGAACTTTTTTCGCCTTACGAACCCGCCGCCCCGAACGCCAAACACGGAGGTTCGGAAAAAGTTTGGGTTCATCGTTCAGGTTTATAAGGCCGTCGAGAAGCACCACCGCCTGGCTGTCGCCTTTTGAAACAGCCGGGGGGCTTCTCAGCATTCCCCTGAACACCGACCAGAACTTTTGCCAAACTTCCAGGTTTGGCGTTCAGGAGGCCGCCGAGAAGCCCCGCCACCTGGCTGTCACTTTGCCAGAAGAGCCGCGGAGCTGTCGGCCGGTCGGGAGGCTCAAATGGAGGTGGGGAATCCCAGCAGGGAATTCCATGGGCGGAGCTTTGATGTCACGAAGACGTCCTTCCTGGCTGGCTGAAACGTGGAGTCCAGGAAGGACGTCTCCATGAGGGTGTGGTTTATTTTGTGGGTGTGGCTTAATGGTCATGTGACTGGGTAGGAGTGGCTTGCCGGCCATGTGGTCATGTGGGCGTGGCTTGGATGATCATCATCGTTCAAGAGAACTGTTAAGTCCTCGATTTACAACCTTACCAGTATTGCTCGCTGGGGTGACAATTTGCTTCGCGTTTCCCACGCTCTCCTTCCTGGGGGGGCCCCGCCCCGCACCTCAGGTTGAGTAGCTAGGCGAACTGGTGCTGCCAGGAGCATAAATGCTGCCAGGGCCGCTTCCACCCACGCCTTCTGCTTGCAGCTCAGGCGGGAGGTGGTCGCATGAGGCTGGAGGGGAGCCAAGCAGAAGAGAGGGAAGCTCGTCCGAGGCCGGGAAGGAGGAAAGAGGAAAAAAGCAAGGAGCGCAGACGCAGCAGCAGCAGTAGGGAAGAAAAGGAGAGCCGAGCCGAGACCGGTAATCCAGGAAGTGACAGCTGCCAATCAGCTGGAGCTGCACACTCATCTTCATTTCCACCAGTGGAACTACGTTCCACCCTGTCCTATCTGCTGTCCACCCCTGGTTGTATGTAAGAAGAACAGTTATAACTCAGTGGCATATTATAACTTTGAACACTCATTAAACCAATGGCTGTAAGTCAAGGATTATCTATAGACCCAACAAATAAGTGTACAACCAAGGTTAATTCATGAAACACAGTTCTGCGCTTCCTTCTCAAGAAAAAGTAGCCGATTGTGCAAGTTGAAATCATTTTATATTTTGCACATTTCATTTTAACGGGGCAAAGGGAGGATGATTTAGTTCCTACAATAGTAAAGTGGGCAGGGATAAGAAATATAAATGGACAGAGTTATCTTTAGGTAAGATGTTATTCCCTTTAGGTAAGATGAATGCTATTATAGGGGTTTTTAAACTGTTTTATATTGTTTTTTAATCTGATGTATGCCACCCAGTCCGACAGGATCTGGTGGATTATAATCCTAACAAATTAAATTAAGATGGCGGCCCATGAATTTTATGAATGAATGAATGAATGAATGAATGAAAGAAGGAAAGAAAGAAGGAAGGAAGGAAAGAAAAAAGAAACAACAGAAAGAAAGAACAGAAAGAAGGAAAGAAAGAAAGAAAAAGAAAGAAAGAAATACAGATACTGTTAGAAGTCTTTTTGTGGCATGTTAGACAAAAATGTAGGAATCCCTCCAGGTCTCTGTGAAAAACCATGGAAAATGAAACATACAGGGTGCATTCCAAAAGTAATGAAATTGAATTTCCCGCGCCGCTCCTATTGGTCAGAGTGGGACCGAAGTACTTGGAGTAGGTGGGGTGGGGGATGCTAAGCTTTGCTGCAAAACCGGTCTCAGTGCTCTCCAAGCTGTGGCAGCGGCAGGACATCTCTGCACACCAACCATGTCACGGAAAAAATGGAATCAACAATCTTTGCAACGCATAGAAATTGAACCTGATTATTTGGACAACGTCATCACTGGTGATGAAACCTGGGTTTTCGAATACGACCTAGAAACAAAACGCCAAAGCTCTGAGTGGCACACCGACCAGTCCCCCAAGCCCAAAAAGGCAAGAATGAGCCAATCAAAAGTGAAAACAATGCTCATTGTCTTTTACAACAATAAAGGAGTAGTCCATAAGGAGTTTGTTCCTCAAGGACAGACAGTTATCGCTGCCTACTACTTGGATGTGATGGAAAGACTCCGAAAAAGGGTCATCAGGACGAGAAAAGACATCTCCGCTACCTGGCAGCTCCATCACGACAATGCGCCTTGCCACAACGCGCTACGAGTCCGCGAGTTCCTGGCCAAACACCAGGTGCCAACGTTGCCCCCCCCCCCCTATAGTCCTGACATTGCCCCAGCAGACTTATTTTTGTTCCCTCGGATTAAGGCAGCCCTGAAAGGAACCCGTTTTTCGTCCATAGAAGAGATCCAATCAGCCGTGACCAAGACCTTGCGAGAGGTCCCTGAAGACGCCTTCCAGGGCGCGTACCGGTCATGGCAGAGTCACTGGAAAAAATGTGTAGAGGACCAAGGACAGTACTTTGAAGGATTGTAAGTGTTTGTGCAAATCTGTTCAATAAATTACTTTTTTTAAAAAAAATGCATTACTTTTGCCGAACTTCCGGGTTCGGCATTCGGGAGAACACTGAGAAGCGCCCGGCTGTTTCAAAATGTGACATCCGGGCGGCGGTGCCCAGCGGAGCGCCGTTTTTGCCATTTTTTTTTATTGCTTGCGCACATTAATTGATTTTACATTGTTTCCTATTGGAAACATTTATTTATTTTATTTATTTATTCATTTGTCCAATACATAAATACATAGGAAGAAAATAGACATGTGATAAAATAAAAGAGGGTGAAAGTGAACTTAGAGGAGAGGATATATGAAAGGAAGAGAATATATACCGTGTTTCCCCGATAGTAAGGCAGTGTCTTACTATCTTTTTACCCCCAAAAGCCCCACTGTGTCTTACTTTGGGGGTATGTCTTATATTGTCCCGGGCACCGGGGCCGGCTCGTCTTCAGGCTTCGGCCCGGGCGAGGCCTCTTCTCCTCCGGGCGGGCGGCGTTAGGCGGCGTTGCGCGGCAGGCGCGGCTGCCCGTTGGGCCCGGCCTCCATCCCTCCTGCGCCGCGGTGGGGCCGGTCCGCGATGCGCGTCCTGGGGGCGCCCGGCTGGCCGGCTCCGGAGGCTGCGGCTCCTCCCGCTGCTGTCCAACGCCGAGGATGCCCCGCGCCCAGCCCGGCTACGGCAGCAGGCAGGCAGGCAGCCCCAGGCGCGGCGGGGAGAGCAAAGCCGGCGGCGAAAGCGGCGGGGTCCAGCCCTCTAGCCGGTGCCTCGCCAGCTATTCGCTGCTTCTTTCTTCTCCGGAGCCTGCCGCCGCCGCCGTGCTTCCTCCGCCGGCCGAGGAGTCCTTATCCGCGCCGGGTTTGGGAGACTCTCCTGGGCGCGAAGCTCCCTCGCCAGCGCCACGAACTGCTCCGATGCCTCCCTCGCTTTTAGTACCGTGTTTCCCCGAAAGTAAGACATATGTCTTACTTTCGGGGTATGGCTTATATTAGCCAACCCCCCTGAAGCCCCCCATATGTCTTACAATCGGGGGGGTCTTACTATCGGGGAAACACGGTAAGATAAGTGAAAGAAAGGAAAGACAATTGGACAGGGGACGAAAGGCACACCAGTGCACTTATGTATGCCCCTTACTGGCCTCTTAGGAAGCTGGAGAGGTCAATCGTGGAGAGTCTAAGGGAGAAGTGTTGGGGGTTAGGGGTTGACACAATTGAGTCCGGCAATGAGTTCCACGCTTCAATAACTCGATTGTTGAAATCATATTTTTTGCAGTCAAGTTTGGCGTTTCTTCGGAGAGGGGCGGCATACAAATCTAAGTAATAAATAAATAAATAAATAAATAAATAAATAAATAAATAAATAAATAAGTATTAAGTTTGAATCTGTTGCGTGCTCTTGTGTTATTGCGGTTGAAGCTGAAGTAGTCATTGACTGGTAAGACGTTGCAGCATATGATCTTGTGGGCAATACTCAGATCGTGTTTTAGGCGTCGTAGTTCTAGGCTTTCTAGGCCCAGGATTGTTAGTCTATTTTCGTAGGGTATTCTGTTTCGAGTGGAGGAGTGAAGGACTCTTCTGGTGAAATATCTTTGGACATTTTCAAGGGTGTTGATGTCTGAGATGTGGTATGGGTTCCAGACAGATGAACTGTATTCAAGGATGGGTCTGGCAAAAGTTTTGTAGGCTCTTGTGAGTAGTGTGAGATTGCCTGAGCAGAAGCTGCGTAGGATCAGGTTAACAACTCTAGAGGCTTTTTTGGCGATATTGTTGCAGTGGGCTTTAGCTTTAGTTTCGTCTTACGAACTTTTCGCCTTACGAACCTCCTCCCGGAACCCTGTATTTCACTAAAACAGCATTGTCCACTTTGCTTCCTTCTGCCCCCTCCCCAAACAAAGCACCTGGGGTCTTTTCCCTAAATCACAATCCTTTTCCCCTGAAGGTAGAAGACGCCAAAATTGGCAACTGACTGAAAAACTGAGCCAGGTGCTCGCAATTCCGATCCCTCCATTTTATCTTTTAACTTACATTCCCTTGTTTTTTTTTTAATTCACTCTCCGTTAAAAGTAAAGAAGCTGACTTAAACCAGGAGCAACAGAGCCAGCCGTTCATCGGGAAGAGAAAACAAACAAGCGGAAAATCGAAAGTCGAAGACAATCTGAGATTGATGTCAGAAGCAGACAAACAAAACCCCACCGTGTCCAAAAATCATCTTTCTTGCCTGGATGGGTCATCGGGGTGAGACCTGGGGTCGAGGGCTGCAACCTGTCCAAACAGGTGAAGGGTCTCACCTGAAGGGAGATCCAGTCCTTCTTGGAATCTCTGCAAGGACAAGAACTAGGGGGGGGAGGGAACAGACTTCGAGCAGAGATCTTAATGCTGGTCCACTTCCCCGAAGGTAATCAGTAATCTCCTTGAGAATCCAAGGCTGGTGTTCCTGTGCTGATTGGCAGCCAGCCAGACACTAATGCTTATAATCCATGCATGCTGCTTTACAGATAAACCCACAAACTTTTTCAACTCTTTGGACGTGCCCGCGGGAGGGGCTGGGAAGGAGGAATTTCGAGGCAGAAGGACAGCCGGTCCTCAACTTACAGCGGTTCGTTTAGCGACTGTTCTGTCTGGGTCCCTCCAGCAGCAAACACAAACCCAAAAAGAGAAGCCAGACACACTGGTAAAAAGCAAAGGCAGTTTATAGAATTCAAAGCAAACACAGGTAACAGAAAATGTCCTTACAAACAGGAACACGCTGAAACTTCAAAGATGTTTCACGAAGGCCATGAAGTAAAACAGGATTCTTGCTGTCAAAAACAACGCTGGAGATAACAAACCCACGCCTCCCCCAAGTCTTCCAGTCTTCTAGGCCACAAGCCAAGATCAGAGACGCCGAGAAGCAAAGCAGGGTCACAGAACTTCCAGTTGATAACGCTCCACATGGCTGAAAAGGCTTGCCTGCCTTTTAAACCCTGCTGAGGAGAACCACACCCAAACCCAGCTATTGCCAATTCAGTGATGCCAATACCTTTCTAATTGGTCCCGTCTCTGAGCTGCACGTCGCTGTCTCATGTCAATTATAGCCTGTGCTTCCTCATCCAATGAGGTTAGGCTACTGGCTAGGGAGAGCCCCCCCCCGGGTCTCTCAGGCTGCTCCCCCTCCTCCTCTTCCTGACGTTCCTCTCCCCCGTCTGCCTGGTCCTCCCCCTCCTATTCACTGTCCTCCTCCTCCGGGCCTGGATCCAGCAGAGACGCAGCCGGTCCCTGAGGAGCCTCAGGCTGAATCACAACAGCGACCGTCCTAAGTTGCAACGGCACGGGGAGAAAAAGCGACTTACGTCCGTTTTTCCCCACACTTATGACCCTTGCAAGCTTTCCCATGGCCACGTGATCGAAATTCAGGTGACAGGCAACAGACTCCTCTTTATGATGGTTGCAGTGTACCAGTTTGGGGAAGGGGTTAAAGTGCTTGGCTAGACACTGGGCGACTAATTTCCCCTTAGTCATGGAGGCCAGGGAAATCTGGGAATTGCCAGTGTCTTAAAGTTACCAAGATTGGGAAACACTGTCCTGGAGGTTCTTCAGATCTTCCAAACACCTGGCAAAGAAGACATCTTGGGAAGGTGCTGTTATATATTGCACATATATACTGTAGTTGTGTTAAACCCAGCTAAAGTGAAACTAACCTCTAGATCAGTGATTTTCAACCTTTTTTGAGCCGCGGCACATTTTTTACATTTACAAAATCCTGGGGCACTCCACCAACCAAAATGAGACAAAATGACACTCTCCTCTCTTTTTCCATCCCTGTCTCCTCCCCCACCCCCTTGTGTGTGTGTGTGTGTGTATATACACACTTGAACCATTTCCAAAACCAGGTGAGGGCTGGGTTTTTTCTCTCTCTTATTCTTTGGGTGCTTTTTATCATATGCTTTAAATCAAGAGTCACTTCTATCTCTCTTTTGTTTCTCTCTCTTTCCTTTCATTCTCTGTCTCAATCATTTTCTCATTTCTCTTTTTTCCTCCCCTTTTTGCTCTCATTTCTCTCTCCCTCCCTCTCCTTTTCTCTCTCTCTCTCTTGCTTTCTTTCTCTTTTCTCTCTCTCTTGCTTTCTTTCTCTCTCTCTCTCACTCTCTCTTTCTCTCCCAGCAAAAAGTTGCGAGACTAGAACCTGAGCTTCCTTCTTCGCGGCACACCTGACCATGTCTCGCGGCACACTAGTGTGCCACGGCACACTGGTTGAAAGACACTGCTCTAGATGACCCTAAGTGTTAAGCCCAGCTAAAGTGAAACTAACCTCTAGTCTAGATGACCCTAAATGTTAAGCCCAGCTAAAGTGAAACTAACCTTTAGATGACCCTAAGTGTTAAGCCCAGCTAAAGTGAAACTAACCTTTAGATGACCCTAAATGTTAAGCCCAGCTAAAGTGAAACTAACCTTTAGATGACCCTAAATGTTAAGCCCAGCTAAAGTGAAACTAACCTTTAGATGACCCTAAGTGTTAAGCCCAGCTAAAGTGAAACTAACCTTTAGATGACCCTAAATGTTAAGCCCAGCTAAAGTGAAACTAACCTTTAATGACCCTAACTGTTAACTCCGACTGTCTTGGAGGGAAACTTAGAACATTCATATACAGTATTTAGGCGGGCTTCTTCAAGTATTATGATTGGTTAAGACCCTGGGGACACAAAGTATAAAATACAGGGGAGTTGCGTGCAGTTCCTTAGTTCCAGTTTTCAGTCAATAAATGTTGTCGTATCTATTATGGTCTGTTTCTTGCCTGCTGAAGCCCACTAGGTACCACTTGGGTACTACTTCTCAAACCTAGGACTCAACTGCATTCGCAGTTACATTGACTTGAACCATGGGAGGGGGGTGAGTAGTCTGCAGATGGGGGACTACTATATACAGTGGTACCTCTACCTAACAAGGCCTCTACTTACAAACTTTTTCTAGATAAGAACCGGGTGTTCAAGATGTTTTTGTCTCTTCTCAAGAACCATTTTCCACTTATAAACCCGAGCCACCAAAACTGTAACCAGAAAAAGGCGGGGAGTAGATTCCGTGAGACCTCTCTAGGAATCTCCTGGGAGGAAAAAGAGCTGAAAAGGCGTGGAGAAGCCTCCATGGGGCCTCTCTAGGAATCTCCTGGGAGGAAAAAGAGCTAGAAAAGGTGGGGGAGAAGCCTCCATGGGGCCTCTCTAGGAATCTCCTGGGAGGAAAAAGAGCTAGAAAAGGCAGGGAGAAGCCTCCATGGGGCCCTCTCTAGAAATCTCCTGGGAGGAAACAGGGCCTCCACCCTCCCTGTGGTTTCCCCAATCGCACGCATTATTTGATTCCTAGGGGGAAAATTGCTTCTTCTTACAAACTTTTGTACTTAAGAACTTGGTCACGGAATGAATTAAGTTCGTAAGTAGAGGTACCACTGTACTTACACATACTTTGCAACTCCAGAGTTGCAAGGGAGCTGAGCTGTCATCTAGAAGACCTCCTCCTCCTCCTCTTCCTCCTTGCCTTTAATTCGAGCTCCGTTGCCACTCAAAAACGGTTCCAGATTATCCTACATTAACCTGCAAACTGTCAAGCAAGCAATCACGATTTTGGACGCGGCCCAACCTGGGGGAGGGGGTGTGGTATACCCCCACACACACTTTGCTCCTTCCCTTCACAAACCCATTTCAGTTTCCTTTACGCCCCCCTCCCTCTCCCAGGATCGGAGATGACCTAAGATACCCACCAGAACCGAGGCAGTGGAAGGGTGCTGATGCGATTGATAGTGTAATTTAAGCGATCAATATTTAGAAAGCACTCTGCAAATCCCAGAGGCCTGGGGAGGGCTGGACATTATTTATTAATAATTAGGTTATGCCGTTTGCATGCAGAGATGCTAAGCACCTGGATTTCAGTGTTTCGGTGGGGAGTGAGGGGCTTAATCTGACAAAGAAGAGCGCAGCAAAAGAACAAAAGGATTATGAAGATGATTATTTTATTTTTTAATAAAAAAGAAGAGGATTATCCAAATTTTGACCGAGAGAGAAAAGGGCCGGCAGCGCCCAACGCTTTGCAAAGAAACCAGATCCGTGCTTGGGATTTGAACTCAAAGTGGAGCCCTCCCCTTTCCCCCACGCCGCAGCCTGGCATGAAAAGGGTCCTCTCCTTCGATCCCCAACATCCCTAAGGACCTCTGAGAACGAAGCCTTCCCAGAAGATGGGAGAACTATTGCCAACCTATGCAAAACGTAGCTTTGAAGTTTTCCCATCGATTGGAAGGCTAAACAGGACTGCCTTGGTTAGGGGCCGACTCCGTCCCCCAAAATGGGTGGGAAACATAGAAACATAGAAGATTGACGGCAGAAAAAGACCTCATGGTCCATCTAGTCTGCCTTTATACTATTTCCTGTATTTTATCTCAGGATGGTTATATGTTTATCCCAGGCATGTTTACATTCAGTTACTGTGGATTTGCCAACCACGTCTGCTGGAAGTTTGTTCCAAGCATCTACTACTCTTTCAGTAAAATAATTTTTTCCCATGTTGCTTCTGATCTTTTCCCACAACTAACCTCAGATTGTGCCCCCTTGTTCACCTTTCCTATTAAAAAACACTTCCCTCCTGAACCTTTATTTAATCCTTTAACATATTTAAATGTTTCGATCATGTCCCCCCCTTTCCCCTTCTGTCCTCCAGACTATACAGATGGAGTTCATGAAGTCTTTCCTGATAAGTCAGTATTGGGTTGCTACCGTTTGTTCTGTCGGGCTCTCTGGTAGAATCCTCCAAAAATTCACAGGTACAAATTTCACACACACACACACACACACACACACACACACACACACACACGTTTGAAAATTCAAAACAATGTTCTTTATAATGAAAATTCACTTAAACCAAGCCCTCCTTTGGTATAGCAAAGAGCACTCGTCTCCAACCAAACTGGTAATTTGTACAAGTCCCTTATCAGTTCTGAGATACTTAGCTTGCAGCTGTGAGGCAATTCACAGTCCTTCTTCTTTCACAAGTGAAACACACTTTCCTCTGGTTTAGTTTCAAAGTGGGGAAAAATCAGCACACAAAAAGTCAAAGTCAGTAAAGCAGTCACGAAACACAACGATCAGATATCCTCCACAATGGCCAAACCCACAGGCTGCTATTTAAAGGAGCCTCACTAATGACCACAAGCCCCACCCCAACCATAGGTGGCCTCATTTTCTTTGATAATAATCTCTCAGTTGTTGCTGCCTATGCATCGCTCTCCGCATGCGTGGCTGTATCATTAACTCTTGTTCTGAATCCAAGGAGGAGCTAGATGATTGATCTCCTTCTGAGCTGTCTGCCACACTCTCCTCCTCCCTGTCACTCATGTCTTCTTGGTCAGAGGAGTCTTCATCAGCAGATTCCACGGGGGGGGGGAACAGGCCTGCAGCATGTGGATGTCTTCCCCACATCCACAGTCCTTGGGGCAGGAGCTGGGCCAGAGCTAACCACAACATCTTCGATAGAGGAGTGGCACATACCGGTAAATCCAATAATAAAAATAAAGTAAATACGACCACAACGGAGCCTGGAATTTATGTTGCTAGACAAGACATTTGTTAAGTGAGCTTTGTCCCTATTTAAGACCATTCTTGACCCAGTTGTTAATTGAATTACTGCAGTTGTTAAATTAGTAACACCGTTGACCCGAGAATACTGCAATCATCACAAACATGAATCATTTTCCAAGTACTGTATCTGATGCTACAGTGGTCGTAATGTGTGAAAAACGGTCATAAGTCACTTTTTTCAGGGCCGTTGTAACTTAGAGCAGTCACTAAACAAAATGTGGTACGTCAAAAAACTACTTGTATTCTTTTTCGATTATTCTTTTTTTTAATAGGATTTTTTTTTAACGTTAAGAAGACATACTTAATTTAAACACCCATATACAGTATTTTGGGATTCAATAAATATGGCTGGTCTTCATTTCAAAACTTAAACTGGTTATCCAAATTTTGCTTGAAAACTTTCAGAGAGAGAGAGAACTTCATCAATTTCTCAAAAATTGCTTCTACGTTAGCTACCTTGACGTCTCTCCTAAAATTATTCTCAGCATTTTCCTCCTCCAAATATTAAAAAGTGTTTCTATGCTACAGTTATTTTATTATTCCGCTCTGAACTGTATATCATTCTTCAATTGTTATGTTCAAATCTGAAGTCAAAACTCCAGAAAAGACCCAGTGAGGATCAAATAAAATGGGAATATTATATTCCACAACTAGGGAACACAATTTGATCCTTTTAAAGTACTTTTTTTAAAAAAAAAATGCCTCCAAACTTTGGAGCAATGAGCATAGACCCCTATTATTAAAAATGTAGGGAACTCTTCATAATAATGGGGAAAAAATCTTGAAAAAACTATAGCTAAACTCTTGAAAGTTTTAATAAGTAAAAAGACTGTGGGATTTTTTTTTTAACTTGTCGAGTTGGCATGGATTTCTTGCAGTGTCAAATTCCTTTTAAATTTATTTTGACAAGTAATTGAGAAACAAACTACACAGATAATTCATAGAGGATACCAGATCCGTACAAACTACAGTCTATTAATCAAAGTTGGGCTTTGAGGAGTTGCAAACAGATTGGGACATCTTACTATATCTAGTGGCAGCCCGCAGTACCCATTTAATTACTCGTTTTGGTTGAAAGATCTTGAGAAAATAGGAAAAATTGCACAACAATGTTTAATAATTAATGCCAGCGTAGCTTTATTGCCCATTTTTCCAGGAACATGTAAAATGGTGCAGCATAACAAATTAATTCATTTCTTGTTGTTAGCTGCCATATCTACTATTGGAGAACACTAGAAAAGTAAATTACATCTTTCTTTGCTTCAGTGGTATTTAAAAGTGGGGAAGGGAAAAAGGCAGAGGCTAAAAAAAAAATACAAAAAAATTAGCACAGCAGCAAAAAATGTCCTGAAGAATTTTTTTTTTTAATTAAAGAGGGTTTTTGGGGGGGGAGTTTCTACATTGAACTCCAATTTTGGTTCTGTCAACACTATAATTCCCAATAAATTATTATCTCTTTCCATCGGAAAAATATTTGGGGATGGAAAAACTGAATATGGATGTTTTTAAATTAAATCTTCGTAAGTTGACTAATCTATTTAAATATCGTCCCAAGCTAATTTTTAGGCTTTGGTGCTGTTTCTGTTCTCTCTCTCTCTCTGCCTCTTTTCTTTTGTTCAAATGTTCAGTGTTTCGTTCATCGCTACAGGTTTGAATTAAACTAAAGAACTCCTGAAACAGTAATTTATTAACTCGCAAGACCTGGGGTGGCTCTCTCATCACCTCTGTCTTGGGGTGACTCGCACCCCCATTTGGGTGCCAGCTTGAAAAATGATTCTCCCTAGGTCGCTGTGGCTGTTTTCGGGTGGCATTATTCAAACCATCCCGTCTCCGTTCTCACAAACAATTAGAATTGCCTTTTGTGGCTAGAATTGGACTCACGGAGAGATTATAAACTCTCTATTTCCCCCTTCTTTGCTTGTGTGTCTATGGGGCTTTTAGGGGGGTCCTTTTTTTTTTTAATTCCACACCAAAAAAAAATAAAATAAAATAAAAATCCATTTTCACAAGCGTTTAGCCCGAGCTCTGGAGGCTATGGTAATTACACCTTCGCAGTGGGGGAAAAAAGCTAGAAATAATTATGTACTGGGTTCCCGGTGTGCGGTGTGGCCTGCATAGCAATTGAAGTCAGTCCTGGGCTGGGATGGAGAAGGGGGGGGGACGGAAGCAATGCAGAGGGCATGCGTCATTGTCCTGGGGAGAAGGAAGGAGGAAGGGTTGAAGGTGTGTACTTTGGGGGAGGATTTGGGGCATATCTGTTGAATGAAACAGAAACTTGTTCATCCTCCAAGTTGGGGTGAGGAAGGAGGGGAAAGGAACAAGGTTTGAGGGCTCTGTCTTGTAAAGAAACCAATGGAAGCTCCAACTGTTCATTTGGCTACAATAGACGGGCAAAAATGGATGTTTTGTTGACAGCCAGGTCAGATCTGATGGCCTTGGAATTCATTTCTGAACTTCCGTTTGGCCCATTGAATAGAGGTAGAATAGTGTAGAGTAGAGTAGTGTAGTGTAGTGTAGAGTAGTGTAGTGTAGAGTAGTGTAGTGTAGAGTAGAGTAGTGTAGAGTAGAGTCGAGTAGTGTAGAGTAGAGTAGAGTTGAGTAGTGTAGCGTAGAGTCGAGTAGAGTAGAGTAGTGTAGAGGTCGAGTAGAGTAGTATAGAGTAGAGTAGTGTAGAGTAGAGTAGAGTAGTGTAGAGTAGTGTAGAGTTGAGTAGTGTAGAGTAGAGTAGAGTAGTGTTAGAGTAGTGTAGTGTAGAGTAGTGTAATGTAATGTAGTGTAGAGTAGTGTAGAGTAGAGTCGAGTAGAGTAGTGTAGTGTAGAGTAGTGTAGAGTTGAGTAGTGTAGAGTAGAATAGAGTAGTGTAGAGTAGTGTAATGTAGTGTAGAGTAGTGTAGAGTAGAGTAGTGTAGAGTAGAGTAGAGTAGTGTAGAGTGGAGTAGAGTCAACTAGAGTAGAGTAGTGTAGTGTAGAGTAGAGTAGTGTAGAGTAGAGTCGTGTAGAGTAGTGTAGAGTAGAATAGAATAGAATAGAATAGAATAGAATAGAATAGAATTCTTTATTGGCCAAGTGGGATTAGACACACAAGGAATTTGTCTTGGTGCAGATGCTCTCAGTGTACATAAAAGAAAAGAAACATTTGTCGAGAATCATGAGGGGACAACACTTAATGATTGTCATAGGGGTCAAATAAGCAATGAGGAAACAATATTAATAAAAATCTTAGGATACAAGCAACATGTTATAATCATACAGTCATAAGTGGGAGGAAAGGGGTGATAGGAATGATGAGAAAAAACTAGTAGCAATAGTAGTGCAGACCTAGAAAATAGTTTCACAGTGTTGAGATAATTATTTGTTTAGCAGAGTGATGGCGTTTGGGGAAAAACTGTTCTTGTGTCTAGTTGTCTTAGTGTGCAGTGCTCTGTAGTGACATTTTGAGGGTAGGAGTTGAAACAGTTTGTGTCCAGGATGAGAGGGGTCAGTAAATATTTCCACAGCGCTCTTTTTGACTCGTGCAGTATACAGGTCTTCAATGGAAGGCAGGTTGCCAGCAATTGTATTTTCTGCAGTTCTGATTCCCCTCCGAAGTCTTGCTACAGGTTGAGGGTGTAGGAAGTCCACGTCAGGCATTAGGGAAAGAATAGATCCACCAGATTGAGCAGAACTTGAAAGCATCAACCTGATAAATGTTAACATGCTTTAAATAAATCCTGAACTTTAGGGTGGAGAGAGGGAGGAGGGGGAGAGAGAGAGAGAGAGAACAAGAGATGGAGGGAAGAAAGGAGGGAGAGAGGAGGGGAGGGAGAGGGAGAGAGGGAGAAAGAGAGAGGGAGGGAAGGAGAGAGAGGGGGAGAGGGAGTGAAGGAGAGAGAGAGGGACAGATAGAGATTGAGATGGAGGGATGGAGGAAGGGAGAGAGAGGGAGAAAGAGAGATTGAGGGAAGGAGAGAGAGGGAGAGGGAGGGAAGGAGAGAGAGAGGGAGAGGGAGGGAAGGAGAGAGAGAGAGGGACAGATAGAGATTGAGATGGAGGGAAGGAGGAAGGGGGAGAGAGGGAGAAAGAGAGATTGAGGGAAGGAGAGAGAGGGAGAGGGAGGGAAGGAGAGAGAGAGGGAGAGGGAGGGAAGGAGAGAGAGAGAGGACAGATAGAGATTGAGATGGAGGGAAGGAGGAAGGGAGAGAGAGGGAGAAAGAGAGAGGGAGTGAAGGAGAGAGAGAGGGAGAAGGAGTGAAGGAGAGAGAGAGGGACAGATAGAGATTGAGATGGAGGGAAGGAGGAAGGGAGAGAGAGGGAGAAAGAGAGATTGAGGGAAGGAGAGAGAGGGAGAGGGAGGGAAGGAGAGAGAGGGAGAGGGAGGGAAGGAGAGAGAGAGGGACAGATAGAGATTGAGATGGAGGGAAGGAGGAAGGGAGAGAGAGGGAGAAAGAGAGATTGAGGGAAGGAGAGAGAGAGGGAGAGGGAGGGAAGGATAGAGAGATGGAGAGGGAGGGAAGGAGAGAGAGAGGGACAGATAGAGATTGAGATGGAGGGAAGGAGGAAGGGAGAGAGAGGGAGAAAGAGAGATTGAGGGAAGGAGAGAGAGGGAGAGGGGAGGGAGGGAAGGAGAGAGAGGAGAGAGATTGAGATGGATGGAGGAAGGAGGGAGGGTGAGAGAGGTGAGAGAGAGGGAGGGAGAGGGAGGGAAGGAGAGAGAGAGGGAGAGAGATTGAGATGGATGGAGGGAAGGAGGGAGGGAGGGTAAGAGTGGAGAGAGATGGAGGGAAGAATAGGGAGAGGGAGAGAGAGGGAGGGAAGGAGAGAGGGAAGGAGGGAAGGGGGAGAGGGAAATGGAGAGAAGAAGAGAGAGGGGGAGAGATGGAGAGAAGGAAGGAGAGAGAGAGAAAGAGGAGAGATGGAGGAAGGGAGGAAGAGAACAGAGACAGGTTGATGTGGTGAGGGAATCGTACATTTTGCTTATCTGGCTTTCTCCCCTCTAAGATCGTCCCCCCATCCAACACACACACACGCACACATTGAACGCAGAAGCCGTAGCTCAGCTGCCTCCTTCCATTCTGCCCTCCCTCGCTTTCTGAGTACATTAATTGTTATTAAAAATTAAAGGCTTTGTGTCTCTTTGGGGAGTTAAGAAATCTCTTTTGGCAACAAAGGTCAGTCTTGTTCCGCTTACACCCACACCTCGCGCTGGCGGATATCGGCAGGGCTTGGCTGCACGCTCTGCCGGTGAACGCGGCGAGAGATCGACTTAACCGGCATCGTGACGCCCCCCTCTTGTCAAACACGGGGAGGGGGCGGGGGGGGCCAACAGCCAACTCCAGAGAAGGCCGCCGAGAAACTAAGGTATTGGCAGGCATGGAGGAATCAAGAATCGCAAAGCTTTGGGAGAAAAACAGCTGGCCTCTTCCGTCCAGCTTTGGGCCTATGAGAGCTGTGCATGGTCAGAAAGATTACGAAGTACAGTGGTACCACTACCTACGAACGCCTCTACTTACAAACTTTTCTAGATTAGAACCGGGTGTTCAAGATTTTTTTGCCTCTTCTCAAGAATCATTTTCCACTTACAAACCCGAGCCTCTGAAACTGTAACTGGAAAAGGCAGGGAGAAGCCTCCGTGGGGCCTCTCTAGGAATCTCCTTTGAGGAAACGGCTGGAAAAGGTGGGGAGAAGCCTCCAAGGAGCCTCTCTAGGAATCTTCCTGGGAGGAAACAGGGCTGGAAAAAGGTGAGGAGAAGCCTCCGTGGGGCCTCTCTAGGAATCTCCTGGAGGAAACAGGGCTGGAAAAGGTGAGGAGAAGCCTCCATGCGGCCTCTCTAGGAATCTCCTGGAGGAAACGGCTGGAAAAGGAGGGGAGAAGCCTCAAAGGAGCCTCTCTAGGAATCTCCTGGGAGGAAACAGGGCTGGAAAAGGTGAGGAGAAGCCTCCAAGGGGCCCTCTCTAGGAATCTCCTGGGAGGAAACAGGGCTGGAAAAGGTGAGGAAAAGCCTCCATGGGGCCTCTCTAGGAATCTCCTGGGAGGAAACGGATGGAAAAGGTGGGGGAGAAGCCTCCAAGGAGCCTCTCTAGGAATCTCCTGGGAGGAAACAGGGCTGGAAAAGGTGAGGAGAAGCCTCTATGGGGCCTCTCTAGGAATCTCCTGGGAGGAAACGGCCAGAAAAGATGGGGAGAACCCTCCGTGGGGCCTCTCTAGGAATCTCCTGGAAGGAAATAGGGCTGGAAAAGGTGGAGAGAAGCCTCCGTGGGGCCTCTCAAGGAATCTCCTGGAAGGAAATAGGGCCGGGAAAATTAGAGAGAAGCCTCCGTGGGGCCTCTCTAGGATCTCCTGGGTGGAAACAGCCGGAAAAGGCATGCGCAGAAGGCACATGGATATGTGGAAGGCTTGTGAAAGGTGTGCGCATGCGCAGAAGGCATACGGGTGACCGAAGCGTTTGCGCGAGCACATTTGTGAAACAGTATGGAAAGTAAGTGAATACTGCCCCTGGCTAACAACTGTGGTATGAAAGATCGTTAAAATGGGACAAAACTCACTTAACAAATGTCTCACTTAGCAACAGAGCTCAATTGTTGGCGTAAATTGAGGACTGTAAAAAACAGTCCAGTTGCATTTTTTGAGGGCGGGGGGAGAAAAGCACTTTTAGGGCATCAACTTGGTTGAATTTTCAGTCAACTTTCGGCTGCCTCTTCTGTTCTTCTTTTCAAGGACAAGGGACGTTTGTGGCGTTTTCACCTTTTTAAAGAAAAAGTGGGCATGCAAATTTGTGCCCATTTTGATGTGCAGTTCCTCCGACTATAAGCGTTTTTGCAATTTCCCCTAAACGATGTGTTGTTATATATTTACTGACTGGTGAACTGCAGTTTGACATCCAAAGAGATGCGGAAACAGGAAGGCAATTGCCGCACAGTTTAACACAACAGTTTCAGGAGTCCACAGAATAAAGGCTGATTATATTAAAACGCAGGCAAAACGGTGGAGTTGGTGATGGAGGAGGAGGAAGGAAGGAAGGAAGGCGGGAAGGAAGGAAGAAAAAGAGAAGGAAGGAAATGGAAGAAGGAAGAAGGGAAAGAAGAAAGGAAATGGGAGAGATGGTTGAAGGAAGGAGAGAAAGGAGAAAAGGGATGAATGGATGAAAGGAAGGAAGGAAAGAAGGAAGGAAGGAAATGGAGGAAGGAAGGAAGAAGAAAAGGCATGGATGGATGGAAGGAAGGAAAGAAAGAAGGAAGGAAGGAAATGGAAGATAGGAAGGAGAGAAGAGGATAGGAAATGGATGGAAGGAAGGAAGAAGAGAAAGAAGAAAGGAAATGAATGGAAGGAAAGAAGGAAGGAAGGAAATGGGAAGAAGGAAGAAGGGAAAGAAGAAAGGAAATGGGAGAGATGGTTGAAGGAAGGAGAGAAAGGGAAGAAAAGGGATGAATGGATGAAAGGAAGGAAGGAAAAGGAAGGAAGGAAGGAAGGAAGGAAAAAAGGAAGGAAGGAAATGGGAGGGAGGAAGGAAGGAAGAAGAAAAGGCATGGATGGATGGAAGGAAGGAAGGAAAGAAAGAAGGAAGGAAGGAAATGGAAGATAGGAAGGAGAGAAGAGGAAAGGAAATGGATGGAAGGAAGGAAGAGAGAAAGAAGAAAGGAAATGGATGGAAGAAAGAAGGAAGGAAGGAAATGGAAGATAGGAAGGAGAGAAGAGGAAAGGAAATGGATGGAAGGAAGGAAGAAGAGAAAGAAGAAAGGAAATGGATGGAAGGAAAGAAAGAAGGAAGGAAATGGGAGAGAGGAAGGAAGAAATGAAGTTTAGTTTAGTTTAGTTTAGTTTAGTTTAGTTTATTTAGATTTGTATGCCGCCCCTCTCCGAAGACTCGGGCAGCTAAGAACAATAAAAAACAATGTAACAAATCTAATATTAAAAGTAATCTAAAAACCCCGAATTTAAGAGACTAATCATACCAACAAACATACCATGTATAAATTCTATAAGCCTAGGGGGAAGGGAAAGTGTCAATTCCCCCATGCCTGACGACAGAGGTGGGTTTTAAGGAGCTTGCGAAAGGCCAGGAGGGTGGGGGCAACTCTGATATCTGGGGGGAGCTGGTTCCAGAGGGTTGGGGCCGCCACAGAGAAGGCTCTTCTCCTGGGTCCCGCCAAATGACATTGTTTAGTTGACGGGACCGGAGAAGACCAACTCTGTGGGACCTGACCGGTCGCTGGGATTCGTGCGGCAGAAGGCAGTCCCGGAGATATTCTGGTCCGGTGCCATGAAGGGCTTTATAGGTCATAACCAACACTTTGAATTGTGACCGGAAACTGATCGGAAACCAATGCCGACTGCGGAGTGTTGGTGTGACATGGGCATACCTAGGGAAGCCCATGATTGCTCTCGCAGCTGCATTCTGCACGATCTGAAGTTTCCGAACACTTTTCAAAGGTAGCCCCCATGTAGAGAGCATTACAGTAGTCGAGCCTTGAGGTGATGAAGGAAAGAAAGAAAGAAGGAAAGAAAGAAAGAAAGAAAAGAAAGAAAAAAGAGGAAATAATTTAGTCCCTATGCCACAATAACTTCCAGCATATGTAAGAGAGAAACACCTTTTCTTCGGAAAAATTCTAACCCTCTCTACAAGCGTCTGGCTTCCCCCCTAGATTGTACCGCAACAAGTGTGCAAAAACATTAGTGCAAAACCAAACAAAACCAAACACCGCCCTGTGCAAACTTCCTCCTCTAGTCTGGAAACGGTCCAGGGATTCTTAGCCTTCCTTTCTCACAATTATTCCCTCCGTTTCCGCAGCGCCGCCACTCCAATGCTTGAGTCAACCGAGGGAAAAAAATCAAGAGTGAAGTTAAAATTATAAGGCGGAAAGGAAGGAGGAAAAGTTTTCAGACAGAGAAAGGGGGGGCGAGAGGGAAAAAAGGAAAACACCGCCCCCCCCAACGCAGCCCGCCAAGACAAATCTGTTTGTTTCTGGGCTTGAGGGTGGGGGGGTGGAAGAGGAGGGAGGCCGCGGCGATTAATGGCTGTTAAATGGCTCAAAATTTATGGAGCTGAAACTGGCAGAGGGAGGGGGGATATTTTTCTCCCCCACCCCTTTTATTTCCCCCTGTCTGTCTCTTTGCACAAAGTGCTCTCTAATCACAGGTTGCTGCGTGCACACACACACCAACACACATGTGTTCATCCACAGTCTCCCCACCCACATGGGTTTTAGCTGCCCGATTAAGCACCGACTGCCCTCCGCCAGCCATTCTCCCTTTTTCTCTCCCTCCCTCCCTTTCTCTCTCTCTCTCTCTGGACCTGGTCTTTGGCCTCGTGCCAATAGGTGTGAGCATGGGGCAGTGTGGGAAATAGGCCTTTCTGACCCCCTGCGAGTGACTCTTCGGAGACAGGGGGGGAAGGATTGGGGAGTGAGGTCTCAGGGATGAACTCAGCATCGTGGTTCGTTGCAGGACTGATCGCGATTATTTGGAGATAGATAAAATTCTTTATTGAGAATTGGAGGAAGAGTAAGTCCGAATCCGATCGAACACTTGTAAGAGCTCATATTAAGACTTACAAAGTGGCGCTCAAGGTGGCAAGATGCGTGTATCATGCTGCCTTGATTGCATCAGTGGAATCCCGCCCGTCCGCTCTGTTTAGGGTGACCCGCTCCATTCTTAACCAGGGGGGAGTTGGGGAGCCCTTGCGGAGCAGTGCCAAAGATTTTAACACATTTTTCGCTGATTAAAGTCGCTCGGATCTGGGCGGACCTCGACTCCGATTGGATAACAACGAGTCAGTCAAGGTGACTGGGGCCCGCCTTGTCCATCTGTCTGGGAAGAGTTTGACCTGGTGACACCTGATGAAGTGGACAAGGCCATTGGCGCTGTGAGTTCCGCCACATGTTTACTGGATCCGTTGTCCCTCCTGGCTGGTTTTGGCCAGCAGGGGGGTGACACGGAGCTGGGTCCAGGAGATTGTCAATGCTTCTTTGGGGAGGGGGTCCTTTCTGGCTCCCTACAAGGAGGCACTTGTGCGCCCCCTCCTCAAGAAGCCTTCCCTGGACCCAGCCATTCTCAACAACTATCGTCCAGTCTCCAGAAGGTGCTGGCACTCCAGCAGTCCTTGGAAGAAGCCAATTTATCTAGGCCCTCAACAGTCGGGTTTCAGGCCCGGCTACAGCATGGAAAGTGCTTTGGTCACGTTGATGGATGATCTCTGGCAGGCCCAGGACAGGGGTTTATCCGCTGTCCTGATGCTTCTTGACCTCTCAGCGGCTTTCGATACCATCGACCATGGTATCCTTCTGCAACCAGCTGGAGGGGTTAGGAGTGGGAGGCACTGTCCTTCAGTGGTTCTCCTCCTACCCTCTCCGGTCGGTCGCAATCGGTGTTAGTGGGGGGGTCAGAGGTCGACCTCGAGGTTTCTCCTTGTGGGGTGGTGTCAGGGATCGGTCCTCTCCCCCCTGCTAATTAATATCTACATGGAACCGCTGGGCGAGATCATCCAAGGGCATCGGGTGAGGTATTGTCAGTATGCTGATGATACCCAGCTGTACATCTCCACCCCATGTCCAGTCAATGAAGCAGTGGATGTGATGTGCCGGTGCCTGGAGGCTGTTAGGGTCTGGATGGGTATCAACAGACTCAAACTCAACCCTGACAAGACGGAGTGGCTGTGGGTCTTGCCTCCCAGGGACAATTCCATCTGTCCGTCCATAACCGAGGGATGGTTACTGACCCCCAAAGAGAGGCTTCGCAACTTGGGCGTCCTCCTCGATCCACGGCTCACATTAGAGAACCATCTTTCAGCTGTGGCAAACTTCAGAAAACTTTCAAACTTTGAAAACTCATGAAGTAGTGAATCTTCAAAAGATGAACCGCGAAGTAGCAAGGGATTACTGTATACATATGTGAAGAATCATGAGATACAACACTTAATGATTGTCACAGGGTTCAAATAAGCAATCAGTAAACAATCAATATTAATAGAAATCTTAAGGATACAAAGCAACAAGTTACAGTTGTTCAGTCCTAAGTGGGAGGAGATGGGTGATAGGAATGATGAGAAAAAACTAGTAATAATAGTAGTTCAGACTTAGGAAATAGTTTGACAGTGTTGAGGGAATTATTTGTTTAGCAGAGTGATGGCGTTTGGGAAGAGAACTGTTCTGTGTCTAGTTGTCTTGGTTTGCGGTGCTCTATAGCAGTGTTTCCCAACCTTGGCAACTTGAAGATATTTGGACTTCAACTCCCAGAATTCCCCAGCCAGCGAATGCTGGCTGGGGAATTCTGGGAGTTGAAGTCCAAATATCTTCAAGTTGCCAAGGTTGGGAAACACTGCTCTATAGTGTCGTTTCTTGCATTGTAAAGGTGAGGGGCGGGAGATTAAGATATGTACTTTTAAGACTTGCAAGATTCTGTTAATATAAATTTGGAGTCCTTGGCGGCCTCTGAGCTAGGTTGTTTCGTTGCCCAACTACATGACGTTGGCACTGCTCATGATGGGTTACTACTGAAGTGGTTAGGTAGTTGGATAATCCTGGGAGTTAAAGTTTACTCATGCCCATCTATGACCATAAGAAAGATTTCAGTCCACATAACTTGTAATGACCAAAGTTTAGAAACATTGGTTTAACACATGGGACTTAGAGTGCATCTTGCCGGTATGCGGTAGTCCTCGGTTTATGTCCGGTCATGTAGAAACTCTTCCAAATTACAACAAACCTCCCAAAAGGTACTTACAACCTGGATTTGAAGTTCCAATGACTGGCGGGAAGAACCGATGACATGACCATATTTTGGGAGCTCAGCAATTGGACCGTATTTATGGCTAGCAGTCCCATGCCCCTAACTTATGCCATTTTTGGCTATTTTAATTTTAAAATTTTCAGTAAAAACCACCCTGTAGCAATCAACAAGTTAGTTAGTTAGTTAGTTAGTTAGTTAGTTAGTTAGTTAGTTAGTTAGTTTATTGTTTGTTTGTGAAATTTATTTGCCACCCAACTCCAATTGGACTCTGGACGGCTCACAATAATACCAATAATTAAAAGATAATATTAAAAATATGGATTAAAATAATATTTTCTTGTATTTGTATTTTACTCAACAGTAAAAGCAATATCAAAATGCATTAATAATCATACATAAAAAATCATACATATTCTCAATCATTCATAGTGCCAAACTCGCTGGTCTTGACAGCTTAACGTAACTAACTTAACTTAACTTAACTTCCTTAACAGCTGCAGCATTTAAGAACATAGGAACATAAGAAGAGCCATGCTGAATCAGGCCAAAGCCCATCGAGTCCAGCATTCTGTTGTCATACAGGGACCCACCAATTGTCCATGGGGATCTTGAGCAGAAAGAGGAGGCAAGACCCTCTCTTTCCCCTGACCCCCAACAAATGAGACCCACAGGAAACCTGCCTGCCTCAACCAACATAGAGGCGGCACATGGACATCTGTTTCATAACCACCGATACACTTGGCATCCATGAATCTGTCTAATCCGGCCTTGAAGCTATCAAGGCTAACAGCTGACATTTGCTTAACAACTACCTATTTAACATGGGTTGTAGGGACATGGTGACCTGCTTAAAGACTTTCATGACTATACAGTTATGGTCATCAGTCAAGGATGGTTATTACCTATAAAGCCCTTCATGGCACCGGACCAGGATACCTGCGAGACCGCCTTCTGCCGCACGAATCCCAGCGACCGGTCAGATCCCACAGAGTTGGCCTTCTCCTGGTCCTGTCGACTAAACAATGTCGTCTGGCAGGACCCAGGGGAAGAGCCTTCTCTGTGGTGGCTCAGACCCTCTGGAATCAGCTCCCTCCAGAGATTAGAACTGCCCCCACCCTCCTTGCCTTTCGTAAACTCCTCAAAACCCACCTCTGTCGTCAAGCGTGAGGGAACTGAGACATCTCCCCCTTGCCTATGTAGTTTTAGTGCATGATATGACTGTATGTATGTTTTTTTATATTGGGGTTCCTTGTTTTTAGATTTTTTAAATGTACAAGTGCAGAGTGTGCATGGCCAGGGTGGGCGTGGCCAGCTAAACGTCAGTCGTGACAGGGGCGCCTCTGGTGGCGGCCCTGCAGAGTTCCATTTTCGCTGGTAGAGGCTCCGGCAGTGTTGGGTTGCTAGCCAGTACGGGCCACACTTGCGCTCCGGTAGTAAAACCAGCGATGTGTGTGTAGCTGCGGGTGATCGGCAAGTGGGAGGGCGCGTCCCAGTGAGATTTTCCTTCCGCACGCCGACCCATTGGTTGCCCGCAGCTACGCGGGCATCGCACTAGTAGCAGCGGTAAGTAGGAACCTCTGCCTGGCCACCGGAGCTGGCCCTTCCCTGTTTGTAGGAGAGCCCTACAGGCCAGATCTAAGCCCCTCCACAGGCCGCATCCAGCTCCCGGGGCCTAAAGTTTGACACCCCTGGCTTCAGCCATTTTGATGATGTTTGTTTCTTACCTCCTTCAAACACGACTTCGGCAAGGGGGGATTTTAGACTGTCCCCCATTTACAGGTGCGACCAAAAGTAATTTGCGATTCTCTCGCAAGCTGCTGCGGGGTACCAGCCTTCCTTTTTCCGGAAGCATCCAAGGAGATAGATTTCCCCTTGTTTTCCGTCGTCGAACAAACCTGCTGCGTTTTCTGTCTTCTGTTGTGTCTGGTCAGCGTGAGAGAATTTTATACACCGATTCTTTTCTCTCTCTCTCTCTCTCTCTCTCTCCGACGGGAGATGGAAAAAGAAGCCCCCGTTCTGCTCCCACCGATGGCAAATTAGTGGTGCGCTCCGCCGAGAGTGTTCGAACCCCCCTCGTTTTAATTACAATGATTTGGCAGGCCCTGCTGCGGGAATTACATGAGCCCAGCAGGAACCTTCCCAGGTGTCATGGTCTTAAAACTCCGTCGACATTTTACAGAGAGAATGGCTTTAAATGATAACGAATTAACAGGAAACGTGCCCGCAAAGAGCTGCACGAGGCTGTCAGAGTTGAAAGGCACATCTGCGGGAGGCTTCGCTTTAGACCGCCATGTCAGTTTGGGACATCTGCGTCCAGGTGTCGTTGGAAAAGTTGGGGACAGCGATGGGAATTTTGGAGCAGAACAGAATAGAATAAACAAGAGTTGGAAGGTCTTCTACTCCCCCCCCCCCTGCTTGGGCAGGAGACCCTCTACCATCCTGGACAAATGGCTGTCCAATGTCTTCTTAAAAGCCTCCAGTGTTGGAGCAATCAGAACTTCTGGAAGCAAGTCGTTCCACTGGTTAATTGTTCTCACTGTCAGGAAATGTCTCCTTAGTTCTAAGTTGTTTCTCTCCTTCTGATTACTTTCCGCCCATTGCTTCATAATAATAACAACAACACAGAGGTACCTCTACTTATGAACTTAATTCGTTCTGTGACCAGGTTTTTAAGTAGAAAAGTTTGCAAAAAGAAGAAATGAGCCAGATCCGGCCCTTGAGGTGCTTAAATTCACCCGGAAATATCAAAGGACCAGCCTGCGGTGCCTCTGCCGACCAAAAGAGAAGAGAAGGATTTCTGACAGTCTCATAATGGGTGAACAGTGCGGTCAGGCAGTAAGGAAATCAAGTAGAATGGTTGGCTGCATAGCTAGAGGTATAACAAGCAGGAAGAGGGAGATGGTGATCCTGCTATATAGAGCGCTGGTGAGACCCCATTTGGAATAATACTGTGTCCAGTTCTGGAGACCTCACCTACAAAAAGATATTGACAAAATTGAACGGGTCCAAAGACAGGCTACAAGAATGGTGGAAGGTCTTAAGCATAAAACGTATCAGGAAAGACTTCATGAACTCAATCTGTATAGTCTGGAGGACAGAAGGAAAAGGGGGGGACATGATCGAAACATTTAAATAGGTTAAAGGGTTAAATAAGGTCCAGGAGGGAAGTGTTTTTAATAGGAAAGTGAACACAAGGACAAGGGGGCACAATCTGAGGTTAGTTGGGGGAAAGCTCAGAAGCAATTTAAGAAAATATGATTTGACTAAAAGAGTAGTAGACACTTGGAACAAACTCCCAGCAGACGTGGTTGGTAAATCCACAGTAACTGAATTTAAACATGCCTGGGATAAACAGAGATCCATCTTAACATAAAATACAGGAAGTAGTATAAGGGCAGGCTAGATGGACCATGAGGTTTTTTTCTGCCGTCAATCTTCTATGTTTCTATGTTTCTAAATGGGCCTTGGAGGGAAACCACATGCTCCTGCCTCTGTGGCCTGTTTCCAGAAGCACTCTGCATTCCCAACCTCTGCCCCACACGGCCCTCCGAGGTCTAACACAACCCTGACGCGGCCCTACAATGAAATCAAGTTTGATACCCCTGTGTTGGATGCTGGGTATTTCATAATTTTTTTAAAAAATAAGTCTGTTCATCTGTTGTTGACTGCCTAGGATTCCGCCGCGCGGGAAGCGCCGCCGTACAAATCAAATAAATCAAATACATAAGTAAATAAATATCATTTGCATAATGACATCATTACGCAAATGACATCAATCACCAGAAATCCGGTTCATTGCGCACAAAGGCTGTGTCTGTATCCCAGCCCATAAACCGAGATATATTTATTTTTTTCTGCTCCTACTCGGAGAAAAAGGCTTTTTTCTACGGAGGAAGGCAATCAATTAGGAAAACCTTTGTTAAAAAACCCGAAAGCTTTTGTTCTTTTGCCTGCTCTCCGTCGTCTCGCTAGCTCCGTTTCTGCCGAAGCCCTGAAATTTAAATATTATTAGAAAGGGAGGGGTGGGGGAAACAATAACAACATCTAGAGCCATTATTTCTCGTATCGGCTTTCTTAAAGTCACCTCCAAATGTGCTTTTGGACCTTGTCGTTCAACACAGTAGGGTTTTGCTTAATCTTTTTGCAGCTTTTGTAACTCTCGGAACTTGCTTTGAATGATGAGAGGCTAGAAATTGTGTCTCAGAAACAGGACATATCGTCGTCATCATCATCGTTATTATTATTTTTGCAAAGATAATACAGCTGCCATGGCTGTTTTCTCCGTTTCCCCGTCTAATTATAGCAGAGAATGGGTGCTAAGTAGCCCATCACATGATGAGTCAGCTTTTCCTGATGAGCTTTTAACATATTTATTTATCTATCTATCTTTCTATCTATCTATCAACCATCTATCTATCTATCTATCTATCTATCTATCTATCTATCTATCTATCTATCTATCTATCTACTGTCTGTCTGTCTGTCTGTCTGTCTGTCTATCAACTATCTATCTACTATCTATCTATCTATCTATCTACCATCTATCTATCTATCTATCTATCTATCTATCTATCTATCTATCTATCTATCTATCTATCAACTATCTATCTATCTATCTATCTATCTATCTATCTATCTATCTATCTATCTATCCAGTTAGTTAGTTAGTTAGTTAGTTAGTTAGTTAGTTAGTTAGTTAGTTAGTTAGTTAGTGGGACATGATTGAAACATTTAAATATGTTAAACGGTTAAAAAAGGTTCAGGAGGGAAGTGTTTTTAATAGGAAAGTGAACACAAAGACAAGGGGACACAATCTGAGATTAGTTGGGGGAAAGATCAGAAGCAACGTGAGAAAATATGATTTGACTGAAAGAGTAGTAGATGCTTGGAACAAACTTCCAGCAGACGTGGTTGGTAAATCCACAGTAACTGAATTTAAACATGCCTGGGATAAACATATATCCATCCTAAGATAAAATACACGAAATAGTATAAGGGCAGACTAGATGGACTATGAGGTCTTTTTCTGCCGTCAGTCTTCTATGTTTCTATTTATTTATTTATTTATTTATTTATTTATTTAGTTAGTTAGTTAGTTAGTTAGTTAGTTAGTTGATTTTTTTATGCCACCCTTCTCCTTAGACTCAGGGCGGCTTACAACATGTTAGCAATAGCACTTTTTAACAGAGCCAGCCTATTGCCCCCACAATCCAGGTCCTCATTTTACCCACCTCGGAAGGATGGAAGGCTGAGTCAACCTTGAGCCGGTGATGAGATTTGAACCGCTGACCTGCAGATCTACAGTCAGCTCCAGTGGCCTGCAGTACAGCACTCTACCTGCTGCGCCACCTCGGCTCTGAAACTCAGCACGGAACATCCAATCCCATATTTGTGTGTAGTGAATAAATGTGGAGGGTGTGTTGTGAGGGACAGGAGCCTTTTTGGTGCTTGCAACAGAAGCTACGAGAAGAAATTACTATGTATGCAATTTCGTGCAGTGAAGGGCTGAAAAAAATTCTACTACCACACTGTGGGTGTGGCTTATTGTGTGGGTGTGGCGTGCTGGCCATGTGACCAAATGGGAGTGGCTTGATAATCATCTGACCAGGAGGTGGCTTAAAGGTCATGTGACCGGGTGGGAGTCGCTTACCGGCCAAGATACGTTTTCAAATAGGTGCTTGGACTCTTTTTCACTTGATGAAGTCGCATTATTTGAATAGCCACAAAAAGGACAAATGATAGACAGCATTATAGAAACATAGAAGTCTGACGGCAGAAAAAGACCCCATGGTCCATCTAGTCTGCCCTTATACTATTTTCTGTATTTTATCTTAGGATGGATATATGTTTATCCCAGGCATGTTTAAATTCAGTTACTGTGGATTTATCTACCACGTCTGCTGGAAGTTTGTTCCAAGGATCTACTACTCTTTCAGTAAAATAATATTTTCTCATGTTGCTTTTGATCTTTCCCCCAACTAACCTCAGATTGTGTCCCCTTGTTCTTGTGTTCACTTTCCTATTAAAAACACTTCCCTCCTGGACCTTATTTAACCCTTTAATATATTTAAATGTTTCGATCATGTCCCCCCTTTTCCTTCTGTCCTCCAGACTATACAGATTGAGTTCATTAAGTCTTTCCTGATACGTTTTATACTTAAGACCTTCCACCATTCTTGTAGCCCGTCTTTGGACCCGTTCAATTTTGTCAATATCTTTTTGTAGGTGAGGTCTCCAGAACTGAACACAGTATTCCAAATGTGGTCTCACCAGCATTCTATATAGCGGGATCATAATCTGCCTCTTCCTGCTTGTTATACCTCTAGCTATGCAACCAAGCATTATTTGTGGAGGAGCACGGGAACATTTGAAGGTTTTGTCCTGAACCCACAAGGTTCAGTGTGATAACAGATTAGGCAAGTAGCTCAATTTTCTTTCATTGCTATAAAAGTTCAGTTCTAGAGCATGATTGAAATAATTAAAGCATTTGTTGGTAAAAACATGCTATTTAATTATTTCCTATTTTAAAAGTAAAAATCCAATAAATAAATAAATAAAAATAATTATGGATCATACTAAGGTACTAGGGAAGGAAGGACAATTAAAAAAAACTATTTTCAATAAATAGGGCATAAATTTACTACCTCCACTCCGTTGTCATGCCCCTGGGAGGGGGCAGCACCCCATCACCGAGTCTGCGGAGAGGGGTGGCATACAAATCTAATAAATAATAATAATAATAATAATAATAATAATAATAATCATCATCATCATCATCATCATCATCATCATCATCATCACTGGTTTGAACTGACCTTGCAGGTCATCTGCCTCCACCTAGGATCGAACCCACAACTTCCTGATTGTGACGCAAAAGCACCATCTCTGAGAGATCTATGTCAATTGGCCACGGCCAACTCACCATGCCCAACTTACTTTGGCCAACTGAGAGGGATAGAATCAAGATTAGAAGGTTAGAATTCTTTATTGGCCGAGTGTGATTGGACACACAAGGAATTTGGGGTTTTTTTTTGGTGCATTTGCTCTCAGCGTACATAAAAAGAAACATTCCTCAAGAATCATAAGGTACAACATTTAATGATAATCACAGGGTTACAAATAAGCAATCAAATCATACTACGTAGGAAACAATATAAATCATAAGGGCGCAAGCAACAAAGTCATGCAGTCATAAGTGGGAGGAGATGGGTGATAGGAACGACGGGATGATGAACAGTAATAGTAATGCAGACTTAGTGAATAGCTTGACAGTGTTGAGGGAATTATTTGTCCACGTGAAGTGTTAATACCACTTTATAAAGTCTTGGTAAGGCCACACTTGGAGTACCGCATCCAGTTTCGGTCACCACAATGTGAAAAAGATGTTGAGAATCTGTTCTGTCGGGCTCTCTGGTAGACTCCTCCCAAAAATTCACAGGTACAAATGTCAGACACACACACATTTGAAAATTCAAAACAATGTTCTTTATAATGAAAATTCACTTAAACTAAGCCCTCTTTTGGTATAGCCAAGAGCACTCGTCTCCAAACAAACTGGTAATTGGTACAAGTCCCCTTATTAGTTCTGTGATACTTAGCTTGCAGCTGTGAGGCAATTCACAGTCCTTCTTCTTTCACAAAGTGAAACACACTTTGCCCTGGTTTAGTTTCAAAGTGGGGAAAAATCAGCACACAAAAGGTCAAACTCAGTAAAGCAGTCACGAAACACAACGATCAGATAATCCTCCACAATGGCCAAACCCACAGGCTGCTATTTAGAGCAGCCTCACTAATTACCACAGCCCCACCCAACCACAGGTGGCCTCATTTTCTTTGATAATAATCTCTCAGTTGTTGTTGCCTATGCATCGCTCTCCGCATGCGTGGCTGTATCATTAACTCTTGTTCTGAATCCAAGGAGGAGCTAGATAATTGATCTCCTTCTGAGCTGTCTGCCCCACTCTCCTCCTCCCTGTCACTCATGTCTTCTTGGTCAGAGGAGCCTTCATCAGCAGATTCCACCGGGGGGGGGGCAAAACAGGCCTGCAGCATGTGGATGTCTTCCCCACATCCACAGTCCTTGGGGCAGGAGCTGGGCCAGAGCTAACCACAACAGAATCTAGAAAGAGTGCAGAGAAGAGCGACAAAGGAGACCGGAAGTTAAAACGTATGAAGAACAGTTGTTGGTGTTCTGTTTTCAGGCTCCTACAGATAATACTTGGAATAAATGATTTCTCAATGCATCTTATTGTAAAACACATCCTCTTTATTTCTCCTTTTAACACTTCAACTTTGCACGTAGTTTTCTCCTCTCATCATTTCTATCTCAGCAATTAAGTGGATAAGCTTGGCAGCAACATAAAAAACATTCCACAAGTCATTCTAAAATTTATGGCTAATTAGGGCTAGCCAGGAGTCCTTAAAAAGCAAGTAATAAATCACACGTGATAGCTTACACTTTGGGGTAAGTTCTGGACCCGACCATCTTTAGATTGCAAGATTGAACGAATTCAGTGTCTCTTCCGTTTTACAACGGGATGTGAGGTAATTTATTAATTAATTAGTCTCTAATATTTCCTCCATTTTTCTTCCAAGTGTTTCTGAAAATATCTGAAACGAGCATCCCTCCATCTGTTATCTCCCCCATCTGAGTCACCCGAACTCATATCTATATCATTAGCTCCATGGTCTACACCAGTGATTTTCAACCTTTTTTGAGCCGCGGCACATTTTTTACATTTACGAAACCCTGGGGCACATTGAGTAGGGGCGGGGGGGGGGGAGGCTAAAAAAAGTTTGGACAAAAAAATTCTCTCTCTTCCTCCCTTTCGCTCTATTTCTCTCTCCCTCTTTCTCTCCCTTCCTTCCTCTTTCTCTCTCTCCATCCCTCTTTCTTTCTCTTCCTTCCTTCCTCTCTTTTTTGCTCTCTTTCTCTCTCCCTCCCTACCTCCCTCTATGTCTTTCTCTCTCTCTCCTTCCCTCCCTCTCTTTCTCTTGCTTTCTTTCTCTTGTTCTCTTTCTCTCTTGCTTTCTTTCACTCTCTCTTGTTCTCTTTCTCTCTCTCTCGCTCTTTCTCTTGCTTTCTCTCTCTCTCTCTCTCTCTTTCTTTCTCTCTCTCTTTCTTTCTTTCTCTCTCTCTCTGAGCTTCGCGGCACACCTGACCATGTCCCAGGGCACACTAGTGTGCCGCGGCACACTGGTTGAAAAACACTGGTCTACACTAACATTGCTAACTGTTGGTACAACAGGGGAATTTATAATCTCTAAATCCCACTCATCCTCCAAATCTGAAAATTCCTCAAGCTGCAAGTCAGCGAAGCAGTGGAAGTGACGTGCCGGTGCCTGGAGGTTGTTGGGGTCTGAATGGTTGTCAACCGACTCAAACTCAACCCGGATAAGACGGAGTGGCTGTGGGCCTTGCCTCCCAAGGACAATTCCATCTGTCCGTTCATTACCCTGGGGGGGAGTCATTGACCCCCTCAGAGAGGGTCCGCAACTTGGGCGTCCTCCTCAATCCACAGCTCACATTAGAAAACCATCTTTCAGCTGTGGCGAGGGGGGCGTTTGCCCAGGTTCGCCTGGTGCACCAGTTGCGGCCGGGACCGGGACTCACTGCTCACAGTCACTCATGCCCTCATCACCTCGAGGTTCGACTACTGTAATGCTCTCTACATGGAGCTACCTTTGAAAAGTGTTCGGAAACTTCAGATCGTGCAGAATGCAGCTGCGAGAGCAATCATGGGCTTCCCCAAATATGCCCATGTTACACCAACACTCTGCAGTCTGCATTGGTTGCCGATCAGTTTCCGGTCACAATTCAAAGTGTTGGTTATGACCTATAAAGCCCTTCATGGCACGGGACCAGATTATCTCAGGGACCTCCTTCTGCTGCACGAATCCCAGCGACCAGTTAGATCCCACAGAGTGGGCCTTCTCCGGGTCCCGTCAACTAAACAATGTCGCTTGGCGGGACCCAGGGGAAGAGCCTTCTCTGTGGCGGCCCCGGCCCTCTGGAACCAACTGCCCCCAGAGATTAGAATTGCCCCCACCCTCCTTGCCTCTCGTAAGCTTCTTAAAACCCACCTTTGCCATCAGGCATGGGGGAACTGAGATATTCTTTCCCCCTAGGCCTTTACAATTTATGCATGGTATGTTTGTATGTATGTTTGGTTTTATAATAAGGGTTTTTTAGCTATTTTAGTATTGGATTGTTACATGCTGTTTTTTAGCACTGTTGTTAGCCGCCCCGAGTCTATGGAGAGGGGCGGCATACAAATCAAGTAAATAAGTAAGTAAGTAAGTAAGTAAGTAAGTAAGTAAGTAAGTAAGTAAGTAAGTAAGTATACACAACAGTTGGAATTAGGTACTTCTAGTCTAATGAAAAGAAGGACCAGGGGAGACATGATAGCAATCTTCCAATATCTAACTAAAAACCAATTAAAAAAAAAAACAGATTTCCAATCTTTCCCCTCTCTCTTAATAGTCAACATGTCTTATAACCATTATTAATACTTATCAGTATGTCATTTTATATCTCATCAGGCAGCAGTTAAATTCAAAACTATTTTGAATTAGAATTAGTTTTGAATTTGTATTAAGTAGTAGTAGTGGCATTAAGTTCAGTTAACTTATTAAACACATATAAAAATTGATTGGAATGAGTAATATAAATGAAATCTATTAATGAGCATAAAGAGCATTTCTGTAGCTCAGGGTTAAACATGTGGATCCCCTTGGTGGTCTCCGAGCTCTGTAGCTTTCCTGCAGACATTTCATTACCCAACTAGGTAACACCATCAGGGGGAGAGGAAGCTGCCTATTCCTCATTCTGCCTTGCAATCTTTTTGATATTTCACGTCTAATCAACCTCCTCTCTTAAATCTTCTATTCCAGCTTTTTTCAGCCAGGTTTCATACAAGGGTCGCCCAGAAAGTAATGCACCACATTTTTTTTTCTCAGCCTACAGTAATGGTACGAAAGCGAAACTTTACATATACATTATTTGAATTGTCAGGAATATGTGAGTAAATTTTGTGTTTCTTCAGATAGCTGCAGCAGGGTTTCAAATGGTGTCTGTAAGTGATGTACGTTACAAGCAGGGGGTCGCCAATGAATTTCTCACTGAAGAGAAAGAAACTGTTGGGAACATTCGCAAACGTTTGTGTACAGTTTATGGAGCATCTGCAGTCGACAGAAGTACGGTTAGTCGCTGGGCGCAGAGGGCGAGGCCATTAGAAGACATTGCACAGTGCAGAAAGGGCTTTGTGACCAGAACAAGGAGTGGTACCGACAGGGCATACACACCCTTGTGTCTCGCTGGAGGAAGGCTATAGAACAGGACGGAGATTACGTGTAAAAATAGGGAGTGTAGAATAAACATCATTGTTTCTTGTGTGTAACTTTCATTGTGTTCAATGTGTTCTGGAGACCTCACCTACAAAAAGATATTGACAAAATTGAACGGGTCCAAAGACGGGCTACAAGAATGGTGGAAGGTCTTAAGCATAAAACGTATCAGGAAAGACTTCCTGAACTCAATCTGTATAGTCTGGAGCAGTGTTTCCCAACCTTTTTTGAGCCGCGGCACATTATTCATATTTTCAAAATCCTGGGGAACACTGAAAGGGGGGGCGGGGGGCGGGGGGGCGGGCTAAAGAAAAGTTTGGACAAAAAAACCCTCTCTCTTCCTCCCTTTCGCTCTATTTCTCCCTCTTTCTCTCTTTTCCTTCCTTCCCTTGTTTCTCTCTCTCCATCCCTCTTTCTTTCTTTCTTCCTCTCTTTTTTGCTCTCTTTCTCTCTCCCTCCTTCCCTTCCCTCTATGTCTTTCTCTCTCCCTTGCTCTCTCTCTCTGTCTCTCTTGCTATCTCTTTCTTGCTTTTCTCTCTCTCTCTTGCTCTCTCTCTCTCTTTCACTGTCTTGCTATATGTCTCTTTCTTTCTCTTTGCCTCTCTTGCTATCTCTCTTTCTTTCTCTCTCTTTCTCTCTCTCTGTCTCTCTTGCTATGTCTCTCTTTCTTTCTCTTTCTCTCTCTCTCTGTGCCTCTCTTGCTAAGTCTCTCTTTTTCTTTTGCTATGTCTCTCTTTCTTTTTCTCTCTCTGCCTCTCTTGCTATGTCTCTCTTTCTCTCTCTCTTTCTCTATCTCTCTTTCTCTGCCTCTCTTTCTTGCTCTGTCTCTCTTTCTCTGCCTCTCTTGCTATGTCTCTCTTTCTCTCTCTCTCTGCCTCTCTTATATGTCTCTCTTTCTTTCTCTCTCTCTCTCAGCTGACTGCAAGCGGGAGCCCTGATGGCGGCAGCTGGACACCGTATATGCCAGGCCCGCAGCGCCAGCATGTATGACGTCCAGTAGCACGTCCAACCGCCACCGTTAGGGCTCCCGCTTGCAGTCAGCTGAGAGAGAGAGAGAGCGCTCCCTCTCGCCGCCGCCATCTCCCCCGCGACTGCCTGCGGCCGCTGCGGCCACTGCGGCCCCCCCCCACTCCCATCGCCAGTGCCCTCCCGCCGGGCCACAAAGGACACTTGCCGTCGCCGCCAGAGAAGCTCCAGCTGGGCGGGGCACTGCCGGTACTTCCGTCCTGGGGCTCCCGCTCGCAGCTGTCAACCGGCTCCTGCTCGATGCCGCGGTTTTTGGTGCTCTCCCTGCTGGGCCCCAAAGAAGGAAGGCGGGAAAAAGGCACGAAGAATTGAGCTCTCCTTCTTCCTGCCTTCCTTCTTTGGGGCCCAGCAGGAGAGCGCCGAAAACCGCGGCATCAAGCAGGAGCCGGTTGACAGCTGCGAGCGGGAGCCCCAGGACGGAAGTACCGGCAGCGCCCCGCCCAGCTGGAGCTTGGCGGCACACCTGGCCATGTCTCGCGGCACACTAGTGTGCCGCGGCACACCGGTTGGGAAACACTAGTCTGGAGGACAGAAGGAAAAGGGGGGGACATGATCGAAACATTTAAATATGTTAAAGGGTTAAATGAGTTCAGGAGGGAAGTGTTTTTAATAGGAAAGTGAACCCAAGAACAAGGGGGGCACAATCTGAGATTAGTTGGAGAAAAGGTCAGAAGCAATATGAGAAAATCTTATTTGACTGAAAGAGTAGTAGATGCTTGGAACAAAATAATAATAATAATAATAATAATAATAATAATAATAATAATAATAATAATAATAATTTTTACTGAAAGAGTAGTAGATGTTTGGAACAAACTTCCAGCAGACGTGGTTGGTAAATCCACAGTAACTGAATTTAAACATGCCTAGGATAAAGATATATCCATCCTAAGGTAAAAATACAGGAAATAGTATAAGGGCAGACTAGATGGACCCTGAGGTCTTTTTCTATGTTTCTTCTATGTTTCTAATAAATAATCATTGGAGAAAAAAGATGTGGTGCATTACTTTCTGGGCAACCTCCCGTACATCTTGCTTTCCGATCCCACATATCAGAAGTAGAGGCGCTTGCTTGAAGGATCCCTTGTGGTTGCTTCTTCTGAAGAGGGATCCAGTGGGATCCATCAAGGCGGGTTACAGGCAAGGCTTGCGGAAGTGGGTGCCTGGAAGTCAGAGCCATTGATTTGGTGCAAAGCATCTTTGCGTTGCGTCCGGCAATTTGATGGCTTCGGATTGATTAGGAAACCAGGCCCTGCAGTAGAGCACTAATTAGACCCAGGGGACGTGGTGATCAAGGATGGCCGAGACACAATTGATTAAACATCCTAGCAAATTACGCTGCTGTCTCGCCCGCCCCTTTGGCGTGCGTCCCTCTCCGTCACGAGCGTTTCCCAAGGCTGCCTGAGGGGAGAGCCGCAAAGGAGAACGATGGCTGTCTTCCCCCGGGTTGACCAGAATCCTCACGGCCATTTTCTCAAACAATTAACACTTTGCTTTCTAATCAAAGCAAAGGCCTCTGCCCTCAGCAGCTTACAATTTGCCTCTAGAGCATTGATGGTGAACCTGTTTTTCCCTCGGGTACCGAAAGAGCCCGTGCGAGTGCTATTGCGCACACATGGGTGTCCACACCCATAATTCAATGCCTGAGGAGGGCGAAAACAGCTTCATGCGCCCCTCGGAGGCCCTCTGGAGGCTGGAAATGGCCTGTTTCCCAACTTCTGGTGGCCCAGTAGGCTTGTGTTTCACCCTCCCCAGGCTCCATGGCTTCTCTGGAGCCAGGGGTAGGGTAAAAACACCCTCCTCATCCCTCTGGAGCAGGGGTGGGCAATTAATTTTGCCATGGGGCCGCATGAAAAATTGGGATGGTTTTAGAAGGCCGGACTATTATTATTATTATTATTATTATTATTATTATTATTATTATTATTATACGAGATCACTATGCTGGATTTCTTATTTCATCACCAGTTGGGCGCTTCCCAAGCACCTAGGACTGTGCAATTGACAGATGGAGATTTTGTCAATTCCGATGGTTTTCAAATGTCCGCTGAGATCCTTTGGCACTGCGCCCAGCGTGCCAAGTACTATTATTATTATTGTTGTTGTTTATTGTTTATTATTTATTATTTATTATTATTCATTATTCATTATTATTTATTCATTATTATTTATTATTTATTCATTATTATTTATTATTTATTCATTATTATTTATTATTTATTATTTATTATTTATTATTTATTATTTATTATTTATTATTATTAATTAGATTTGTATGCCGCACCTCTCCAAAGACTCGGAGTGGCTCACAACAATGAACTAATATAATTAACTCAGGTCTACCCTCTTCCTTGTTTTCCTTCTCCCAAATTACCCCCCCCAATACACACACACACACAGAGTGCAAACCTCCCCCCTGTTCCTTATGTATTTATTTACCCCTCCACTCTCCTCCCCCTCACGCGTGCTACCCCTCCCCAGCAGCCCCCACCCCCACTCCCAGCTTGCCCCGCCCCCGCATTATCACAAAAACACTCACTTATGGCATAATAACACCCAATACGGCATGAAACCGCCCCGCCCGCCTTCTTCCCCTCTGTGTTGGCCCACCGCCGCCTCCCCCAGCAGCCCTCCGCCCTTGCATCCTATCCTCTAGGCCAGTGTTTCCCAACCAGTGTGCCGCGGCCGGGCACTGAGCGCCATGGACACCTGGGAGGGCGAAGGGGGTGAATGTGGCTGCTGCCTCTTAGGCGACGGCGGAGTCCATGCTGGGGCCATGCGGGCTGCTGATCCAGGGGGGGTCGCGGACCAGCAAGCTGCCCTCCACTCTCTCTCCACTCTCTCTCTCTTTCTCTCTCTGTTGCTGGTGTGGTGCACGAGAGAGAAAGAGAGAGAGAGAAAAAGGAGGAGAGAAAGCAAGAGGGAGAGAGAAAGCAAGGAAGAGAGAGAGAGAGAAAGAGTGTGTGTGTGTGAGAAAGCAGGAGAGAAAGAAAGAAAGAGAGGGAGAGAAAAAGAAAGCAGGAGAGAGAGAAAGAGAAAGAGTGTGTGTGAGAGAAAGCAAGAGAAAGAAAGCAAGAAAGAGAAAGAGAGAGAGAGAGAAAGAAGAGTGAGAGAGAGAGAAAGCAAGAGAGAAAGAGAAAGAGGGAAGGAAAGCAAGGGAGACAGAGAGAAAGCAAGGGAGAGAGAAAGAGAGAATATAAGAGAGAGTAAGAGAGAGAGAGAGAATGCAAGAGAAAGAGAGAAAGCAAGAAAGAGAGAAAGAGGGAAGGAAGGAGGGAGAGAGGAAGAGCAAAAAAGAGAGGAAGGAAGAAAGAAAGAGGGATGGAGAGAGAGGGGGAAAGAAAGAGGGATGGAGAGAGAGGGGGAAAGAAAGAGGGAGGGAGAAAGAAATAGGGTGAAAGGGAGGAAGAGAGGGTTTTTTGTCCAAACTTTTTTAGCCCCCGCCCCCCCGCTCAATGTTCCCCAGGATTTTGTAAATGTGAATAATGTGCCGCGGCTCAAAAAAGGTTGGGAAACACTGCTCTAGGCTGATGTCCCATCCTGTCCCCCCCCGTCTCCGCTGCCCAGCCTGTTCCCGCTGTGGTTGGGCTGCTGCTGCTGCCGCCCTGAGCCTCAGTAACTGCCCCCCCACCCTCCCAACCCACTGCCTTTTGTCTGGCACCACAGAGAGGAGAGAGCCGTGAGGAACACCCACCAGTATTTATAGAGAGAAGGCAGCTCAGGTCTCGCTGTGTTCGCCCTAGAACAAGGACAGAAGCACCAGCCTGAAGATGACGAGTGGGACCTCGTTGAAACGTCGCCAGAAATTTCTGAATCCTACACGGGAAGAAACCCGAATATGCCAAGACCGTCATATATGCATACATACATACATACATACATACATACATACATACATACATACATAAAATTCCTCAGCCCGCCATGATCCTTGTATATCATTTATAATAATTTAATAATAATAATCATTTATTAGATTTGTATGCTGCCCCTCTCCGAAGACTCGGGGCGGCTCACAACAACGATAAAAAACAATATTATGCTGGCACAAATCTAATATTAAAAAAACTAAAAACCCTATCATAATTAAAAACCAAACAGCACATACATACGAAACATAAATTATAATGAGCCTGGGGGAAAGGTGTCTCAGATCCCCCATGCCTGGCGGTATAGGTGGGTCTTAAGTAGTTTACGGAAGACAAGGAGGGTGGGAGCAGTTCTAATCTCCGGGGGGAGTTGATTCCAGAGGGCCGGGGCCGCCACAGAGAAGGCTCTTCCCCTGGGGCCCGCCAGACGACATTGTTTAGTCGACGGGACCCGGAGAAGGCCAACTCTGTGGGACCTTATCGGCCGCTGGGATTCGTGCAGTAGCAGGCGGTTCCGGAGGTACTCTGGTCCAATGCCATGTAGGACTTTATACTTCAGAGGTCTTCAAACCTGGCAACTTTAAGACTTGTGGACTTCGACTCCCAGAATTCTCCAGCCAGCATAACTAAACTCCACAAGTCTTAAAGTTGCCAAGTTTGAAGGCCTCTGCTGTAAAGAGTTAACACTGGCTTCATTCAGAATGTGGAATATTCCCACCCTTGGATATTTGCAGACGTTTTAAGAGCTCAGACGGAATATCGAGCCGCACAATTTCTAGAAAAAAACAAAAAACAAAACCTGCCCTTGGCAAGAATCCAGATCTCCCATCAGACCCGCAGACAGAACAGCTGTATTTTTGGCAGTAAACTGAGAATGGAAGTGCCAGGACAATTTAGTCGAGGGACTAAACTTTACCTTTTTGAGAGACGGAAAGGAGAAGGGGAGTGAAAGAGGCGCCCGTGGCCAGGACAGTCGGATGAAGACCAAGGGAGACCCTTCTTCCAATTCGGGCGGTTAGGAGACCATCAAGTGCTGGGGACTCCTTTGCAGGATTGTTCTGAGGATAAACAGGGAAGAGCAAAATTGGTTATGACCTATAAAGCCCTTCATGGCATCGGACCAGAATATCTCCGGGACCGCCTTCTGCCGCACGAATCCCAGCAACTGGTTAGGTCCCACAGAGTGGGCCTTCTCCGGGTCCTGTCGACTAAACAATGTCGTCTGGCGGGACCCAGGGGAAGAGCCTTCTCTGTGGCGGCCCCGACCCTCTGGAACCAGCTCCCCCCGGAGATTAGAACTGCCCCCACCCTCCTTGCCTTTCGCAAACTCCTTAAAACCCACCTCTGCCGTCAGGCATGGGGGAACTGAGACATCTCCCCCGGGCCTATACAGTTTATACATGGTATGTTTGTGTGTATGTTTGCTTTTAATAATGGGGTTTTTAGTGTTTTTTAAATTATTAGATTTGTTTTCCATTGTTTTTATTGTTGCTGTGAGCCGCCCCGAGTCTACGGAGAGGGGCGGCATACAAATCTAATAAATAATTCTTTTTTTAAAAAGGGATTTTTGTGGTGTTTAAAGGAAACATGGGAGCTAAATTGATCCGTTACCTACGCATGGAAAGAGAATTGTTCTTTGGCTTTGACACTTAAAATATTATTTCAGGGTTTTTTCCAGTGAAGATTTATTATTATTATTATTATTATTATTATTATTATTATTATTATTATTATTACTACTACTACTACTACTACTGTATTATAATAATAATTGTTGTTGTTGTTATTATTATTATTATTATTATTATTATTATTATTATTATTACTGTTGTGATTCAGCCTGAGGTTCCTCAGGGACTGGCTGGATCTCTGCCGGATCCATGCCCAGAGGAGGAGGACAGTGAACAGGAGGGGGAGGACCAGGCAGACGGGGGAGAGGAACGTCAGGAAGAGGAGGAGGGAGAGCAGCCTGAGACCCCCCCCGCTCTCCCCAGCTAGTAGCCTGGATTCATTGGATGAAGACGCACATGCTATAATAGACATGAGGCAGAGACGTGCAGCTCAAAGAAGGGGCCAATTAGAAAGGTATTTCCATCCCTGAATTGGCAACAGCTGGGTTTGGGTGTGGTTCTCCTCAGCAGGGTTGAAAAAGCAGGCCCGCCCTTACAGTCTTGTGGAGAGTTATCAACTGGGAGTCCTGTGACCTTGCTTCGATTCTCGGCGTCTCTGATCTTGGCTTGTGGCCTAGAAGGCTGAAAGACTTGGGGGAGGCGTGGGTTTTATTATCTCCAGTGTTGTTTTTGCCAGCAAGAATCCTGTTTTATTGCCTGGCCTTCGTGAAACCTCTGAGAAGCTTCATCGTGTTCCTGTCTGTAAGAACAGTTTTTGTTACCTGTGTTTGCTTTCCAGTATATAAACTGCCTTTGCTTTTTACCAGTGTGTCTGGCTACTCTTTTTGGTTGGTGTTGGCGTCTGGGGGGACCCAGACAGAACAATTACTACTACTACTACTACTACTACTACTACTACTACTACTACTAGTACTACGACTGCTACCTCAGTTGGCCATTGAAAACAATAAACATTTACAAAATCACGATCTGTCAGTTGCAAAAGGCCACCGTATTTGGATCTGCGTAACAAAAATGCATCACACAGGCCTAGACGCTTGGGAAGTGTTCGACTTGTGATATTGTGTATTTCGATATTGTGATACGAAATCCAGCATATAAATCTCTTTTGCTGTGTATTACTATTTTTTGTTTGAATAATAATAATAACAACAACAACAACGATTTTCCTCCTCCTTCTTCTTCCTCCCCCCCTCCTCAAAACGATGCTGTAGAGCACTGCACACCAAAACAACTAGACACAAGAGCATTTTTCCCCTGAATGCCATCACTCTGCTAACGAAATAATTCCTCCATCAGTTTCAAACTATCTACTAAGTTTGCACTACTATTAATCTTCTCATTGTTCCCATCACTCATCCATCTCCTCTCACTAATGACTGTTTGAGTGTAACTTTGTTGCTTGCATCCTTACAATTTATATTGACTGGTTCCTAATATGATTGGATTGTTTATTTGTACCCAGACAGTCATTAAGTGTTGTACCTCGTGATTTTTCGACAAATGTATTTTTCCTTTAATGTGCACTGAGAGCATAGGCACCAAAGACAAATTCCTTGTGTGTCCAATCACACTTGGCCAATAAAATTTCTATTCTATCCTATCCTATTCTTTTTATATTCTACTCTATTCTACACTACTCTATTCTATTCTTTTTATATTCTACTCTATTCTGCACTACTCTATTCTATTCTTTTAATATTCTATTCTAATATTCTATTCTATTCTCTTCCTCCTCCTCCCCCACCCTCCAATTGCTGTGTAGTATTGAAGATATTATTTTGGGGAGGAATTCAGTGAAACTATTCTGCCCCCCCCTCCTCCTCTTTAGAAACATAGAAGATTGACGGCAGAAAAAGTCCTCATGGTCCACCTAGTCTGCCCTTATACTATTTCCTGTCTTTTTATCTCAGGATGGATATATGTTTATCCCGGGCATGTTTAAATTCAGCTACTGTGGATTTACCAACCATGTCTACTGGAAGTTTGTTCCAAGCATCTACTACTCTTTCAGTAAAATAATATTTTCTCACGTTACTTCTAATCTTTTCCCTAACTAACCTCAGATTGTGCCCTCTTGTTCTTGGGTTCACTTTCCTATTAAAAACACTTCCCTCCTGAACTTTATTTAACTCTTTAACATATTTAAATGTTTCGATCATGTCCCCCCTTTCCCTTCTGTCCTCCAGACTATACAGATGGAGTTCACCAAGTCTTTCCTGATCAATTTTAGGCTTAAGACCTTCCACCATTTCTGTAGCCCGTCTTTGGACCTGTTCAATTTTATCCATATCTTTTTGTAGTGAGGTCTCCAGAACTGAACACAGTATTCCAAATGGGGTCTCACCAGTGCTATATATAGCGGGATCACAATCCCCCTCTTCCTGCTTGTTATACTTCCAGCTATGCAGCCAAGCATCCTCCTTGCTTTTCCAAAAGCAGATCAGACGGAAGGGAATTTGGGGGTAGGGGGCGAAAGCTCCCAAGGCTTCGAAAAGCTATGAACTGAATACAGTACATTCCCAATGGGGTCTTTCTTAGTCTTTAGTCGGGCCTTTTCTCCAAACCCTTCCCTTACCGTGCAAAACGGATCAACCCAAAGGGATATTCTATGGCTTGTAAGGAAAGAAGAAAAGGAGAATTGGGCATAAATCTTATTTCCAGGAGTGGTCTCTCCTCCCTCTCCTCCTGCAAGTGGGGAGGAGGGAGGCTTTTCTAATAGGGAGACAATGGGAGCGATTGTCCTGCCCCACCACTGGGCTTAGCATGTGAAAAGATCAGCGGGAGCGATGCAAAACGCCCTCCCTATGGAATCAATGAAAATCTTAAAAAGCCCTTGGAATGGTGGAGCCTTTGGGAGTTTCTGCCATTGGCCGAGCCCCTGACTTCAAGGGGCTAAAGACAAAGGAAGTGTGTGTGTGGGGGGGGGGGGGGGGAATGACATTGGCATAGGACGGAGAGAGGAAAGGCCAAGGGGTGCCTAGTCTTGCCTGCTTCTGTCTTAAAATACAGCCAGAGGACTGGTTGCTTGCTTGCTTGCTTGCTTGCTTGCTTGCTTGCTTGCTTGCTTGCTTGCTTGCTTGCTTGCTTGCTTGCTTGCTTGCTTGCTTGCTTGCTTGCTTGCTTGCTTGCTTGCTTGCTTGCTTGCTTGCTTGCTTGCTTGCTTGCTTGCTTGCTTGCTTGATTGATTGATTGATTGATTGATTGATTGATTGATAACCCAAGTAAAGCCATGCTGAATCGGGCCAAAGCCCATCGAGTCCAGCATTCTGTGTCCCTCAGGGGGCCACCAATTGTCCATGGGGATCTCGAGCAGAAAGAGAAGGCAAGACCCTCCCTTTCCCCTGACCCCCAACAAATGGGACCCAAGGGAACCCTGCCTGCCTCAACCCACATAGATGCGGCACATGGACATCCGTTTCAATAACCACCGATACACTTTTGGCATCCATGAATCTGTCTAATCCTCCAGGATTGACAGCTGTCACGACCTCTTCTGGAAGGGAAATCCATAAACCAAGGACCCTCTGGGTGAAGAAATATTTCTCTTGACTTGTCCTCACTTTCTTTCCTATGAGCTTTAGGGAGGGCCTCCTCGTCCCAGTATTGTGTGATAGAGCAGTGTTCCCCAACCTTGGCAACTTGAAGATATTTGGACTTCAACTCCCAGAATTCCCCAGCCAGCGAAACAGGGCCGGAAAAGGCAGGTGCATCTTCTACTCCGAATAATACAGTAATTCGTTTATGTTTATACCAATACAAAATAAAATAAAATAAATAAATCTCCTTTGTAAGATCTTCTCCTTCCACAAGACTAGATGCACCCAAAAAGAAAACCTCCAATAGGTGGGTCAGCTCGGATTTGAAGCCTTGAAAATGTCCAATACAGTGATCCCCCGAGTTTCGCGATCTCGATCATTGCGAAAGGCTATATCGCGATTTTTCCACCCGATGATGTCACTCCCTTCCTTTCTCATCTTTCTTTCTCTCTCTCTTTCTCTATCTTGCTTCTTCCTCTCTCACACTATCTTCCTCCCTCTCTCATCTCTTTCTTTCCTTCTCTCTCTTTCTCTATCTCTCCCCCTCTTGCTCTCGAGCGGCAAGCGAGCAGCCGGGCGGGCGGGCGAACGGGCAAGCGGTAAGCGGCAAGCGGCAAGCGATCTTGGGGTTTCCCCTTTGCCTCGGCCGCCCAACAGCTGATCTGATCCGCAGCGCGGCAGCAGCGAGGAGCCGAAGATGGGGTTTCCCCATTGCCTGGGCAACGGGGAAACCCCATCTTCGGCTCCTTGCTGCTGCCACGCTGCGGAGCAGATCAGCTGTTGGGCGGTCTTCCCCGCCGCCCACACGCAAACTCCACCATCTGCGCATGTGCGGCCATGGAAAAAGGGGCGCGCATGCGCAGATGGTGTTTTTACTTCCGCACCACTACATCCCGAAATATCGATTATCGCGAGGGGTCTTGGAACGGAACCCTCGCGATAATCGGGGGATCACTGTATATTATTTTTTCCTTTCCGAAATCCTTCCCGTTCATCGGCCACGTGGGCTCCTCCTCCGAGGCAGATGAATCAAACAGATAATAATTCCAAATGGGTCCCTCCATCCAGCAGATCAAATCATCGCCTCCTGCTTTTGTTGTTGCCATTTGGTGCCACTTGGCCTCAACAGTTGGGGAGGGGTCTTTGCAAGGGGGGGGGCTCCTTTTTTCCGCCAGGAAGGAAAACCCTTTTTATATTCCGCAAAGTTACCTTGCCCAGGGGCAGGAGGAGGGATGGGAGAGAAGAAAGGACGGGAGAAAAACGGGCAGATATTCACATCCACAAAGACCACCCAAGAAAAAAAAGAGAAAGTTATGGGGGGGAGAGAAACCTTTGCATTAATTAGTTTATTTCTCTCTGTGATCCAAGTCCTTATGAAGCAGCAAGTAATGAAGTGTACAGGCATGAACAGGCTCTGCGGAAACAAAAAACCCCCAGACTGGGGGGCTCATGGATCAAGCCGGCCCTGAGTTTAAAGGGAAACACTTGAAAGGGATTTAGTGTCCTTTCCTTCCTGTTCCCTTCCTCCTCTATTGTTTCTTTCCCTTTCCCCTTCTTCTCTTCTCTCCCCCTTCCTCTCTTCCCTTCTGTTCTTTTCCCTTCTCTTCTCTTCCCCTTCTCTTTTCTTCCCCTTTTCTTTTCTTCTCTTCCATTCCCTTCTTCTCTTCTTCTCCTCTTCCTCCTCCTTCTGTTCTGTTCTCTTCCCTTCTCTTCTCTTCTGTTCCCCCTTTTTCTGTTCTGTTCTCTTCCCCCTCATCTTCTCTCCTCTCCTCTCTCCTTTCTTCCCTTCCCCTTCTTCCCTGTTCTCTTTCCTTCTTCTATCTTCCGTTCTCTTGCCCTTCTTCTCTGTACTCTTCTCTATTCTACTCTTCCCTTCTCACTTCTCTTCTTCTTCCCTTTCTTTCCTTCTCTTCTCTTTGCCTTCCCTTCCCCCTTCTCCCCTCTCCTCTCCTTTCCCCTTCTTCACTTCCCATCCCTCACTGAACCACTTGGACCAGAACGGTCACGAAACGGGGCAAAATTCATTTTAAAATGCCCCAAACTTGCAACTCCTCCCAGTAAATTCATAGAAACATAGAAACATAGAAGACTGACGGCAGAAAAAGACCTCATGGTCCATCTAGTCTGCCCTTATACTATTTCCTGTATTTTATCTTACAATGGATATATGTTTATCCCAGGCATGTTTAAATTCGGTTACTGTGGATTTACCGACCACGTCTGCTGGAAGTTTGTTCCAAGGATCTACTACTCTTTCACTTCCCTCCTGGACCTTATTTAACCCTTTGACATATTTAAATGTTTTGATCATGTCCCCCCTTTTCCTTCTGTCCTCCAGACTATACAGATTGAGTTCATGAAGTCTTTCCTGATACGTTTTATGATTAAGACCTTCCACCATTCTTGTAGCCCGTCTTTGGACCCCTTCCATTTTGTCAATATCTTTTTGTAGGTGAGGTCTCCAGAACTGAACACAGTACTCCAAATGTGGTCTCACCAGCGCTCTGTATAAGGGGATCACAATCTCCCTCTTCCTGCTTGTTATACCTCTAGCTATGCAGCCAAGCATCCTACTTGCCTTTCCTACCTTTCCGACAATTCCTTGTCCCTCCCCATACATAGATTTTGTACTGGTCTTTGTGAGTTTGGTGACAGTTGCTTACCCACACCCACAGTTTTGCCCTCTGTGTGTTCGTGTGTGCATAGTTAGATTTGCAGGTTGTGAATGCTAGTTTGTCAGCATCAAGGATCATAGCTTTTCTTTTTAAAAAAATACAGTGGTACCTCTACCTACAAACGCCTCTACATACGAACTTTTTTAGATAAGAACTGGGTGTTCAAGATTTTTTTGCCTCTTCTCAAGAACCATTTTCCACTTACAAACCCGAGCCTCTGAAACTGTAACCGGAAAAGGCAGGGAGAAGCCTCCGTGGGGCCTCTCTAGGAATCTCCTGGGAGGAAACAGGGCCAGAAAAGGCAGGGAGAAGCCTCCGTGGGGCCTCTCTAGGAATCTCCTGGGAGGAAACAGGGCCGGAAAAGGCAGGGAGAAGCCTCCGTGGGGCCTCTCTAGGAATCTCCTGGGAGGCAACACGGCCGGAAAAGGCGAGGAGAAGCCTCCGTGGGGCCTCTCTAGGAATCTCCTGGGAGGAAAGAGGGCCAGAAAAGGCGGGGAAAAGCCTCCGTGGGGCCTCTCTAGGAATCTCCTAGGAGGAAACAGGGCCTCCATCATTCCTGTGATTTCCCCAATCGCACGCATTATTTGCTTTTACATTGATTCCTATGGGAAAAAATGCTTCTTCTTACAAACTTTTCTACTTAAGAACCTTTTCACAGAATGAATTAAGTTCGTAAGTAGAGGTGCCACTGTAATCTTTATTAAGTTTCTACATATAAAAAACAAACAAAACATACAAAGAAAAGAAAGAAAGAAAAATGAAAGAAGATAAGACAAATCAGCAAATAAACCTATAGAACATAGGGAGCGTTCAGTTTCAGGGGTTTTCGATATATGCACATAGATAGTTATTTGCTTATCATCAATTAATATTTTATTTTACTACATACATATATTTGTTATATAAAAGACGTAATTTGTCAACCATATTGTTGATTATCACTATCAAGTGACCTAACATTAAGTATTTGTATCTAGTGTGTGCAATTGTGTGTTTATTTTCTTTAGTTCTTTCTCCGAGTCCACGGAGAGGGGTGGCACACAAATCCAATTAATAAATATTATATTGTATTCATTTTGGATACTTCTGAGCAATTCGTTTTTAGGGGTTTTGTGTTCCATCGATTTATGGTGCATTGTTTCTATATTTTCATTTTATTTGGGTACAAAAGGAAGGAATGTCTAATTTTACTTCTCCTTTAGGTTTTTTTAAATATATTTTTTCTGTCTGAGCCATTTGTACCAATTTTCCCATATTTTGTAAAATTTGGATTTATCTTTTTCCTGTCATTCTAAAGTCATAGCTTTTCTAAGCCTCGGGAGCTTTCGCCCGCTACCCCCAAACTCCCTTCCGACTGATCTGCTTTTGGAAAAGCAAGTAGGATGCTTGGCTGCATAGCTAGAGGTATAACAAGCAGGAAGAGGGGGATTGTGATCCCCTTATATAGAGTGCTGGTGAGACCCCATTTGGAATACTGTGTTCAGTTCTGGAGACCTCACCTACAAAAAGATATTGACAAAATTGAACAGGTCCAAAGACGGGCTACAAGAATGGTGGAAGGTCTTAAGCATAAAACGTATCAGGAAAGACTTAATAAACTCAATCTGTATAGTCTGGGGGACAGAAGGGAAAGGGGGGACATGATCGAAACATTTAAATATGTCAAAGGGTTAAATAAGGTCCAGGAGGGAAGTGTTTTTAATAGGAAAGTGAACACAAGAACAAGGGGACACAATCTGAAGTTAGTTGGGGGAAAGATCAAAAGCAACATGAGAAAAGATTATTTTACTGAAAGAGTAGTAGATCCTTGGAACAAACTTCCAGCAGACGTAGTTGGTAAATCCACGGTAAGTGAATTTAAACATGCCTGGGATAAACATATATCCATCCTAAGATAAAATACAGGAAATAGTATAAGGGCAGACTAGATGGACCATGAGGTCTTTTTCTGCCGTCAGTCTTCTATGTTTCTATGAGAAAATATTATTTTACTGAAAGAGGAGTAGATGCTTGGAACAAACTTCCAGCAGACATGGTTATAAATCCACAGTTACTGAATTTAAACATGCCTGGGATAAACATAGATCTATCCTAAGATAAAATACCAAAAAAAGTATAAGGGCAGACTCGATGGACCATGAGGACTTTTTCTGCCGTCAATCTTCTATGTTTCTATGATCATCGCCCCTGGGTTTGCAAATGACAAGCTCCCCACAACTGTCACCAAAGGGAAAATGATTTATTTAACTCTCAGGATGTAGGATCTGGTGTGTATAAGATTGTCAATATGGAAGATCAGCCAAGCACAAATACAGTCAACGTGCTTTAACGGGAGAAGTACGAAAACATCTGTCCGCATCTCGTTTTCAAACAGACGATTCCCAAATTCTGCGACCGGAGATAATGTTTCATCCGATTTGTCTGATATCTTTGCTGACCCCCTTTTTTTCCCCCTGCTCCAACATTGTCATTTCTCTCCCTTCCTGCTTTCTTTCATTTTTTTTCTTCTTTCAAAAGACAGGACTGAAATTACAGGAATTTGCCAATCAAGCAGATCCCAGGTGTATATCATTACACCGTTTGTAACTTCCGCGCTGGAGGGATGCAGGCAAGACTAGGTTGGCTTGCAAAGTTAGACGGCTTTTGAATGAAGCCGGGCTAAGGTTGAGCTTGTGGCATCCTGGGAAATGGACCGGTTCCGGTTGTGTCTTTGTTATTGTTAGCAATTTAGCACAATAAATAGGAACATAGAAACAGAAGATTGAGGGTAGAAAAAGACCTCATGGTCCATCTAGTCTGCCCTTATACTATTTCCTGTATTTTATCTTAAGATGGATATATGTTTATCAGAGGCAGGTTTAAATTCAGTTATTGTGGATTTACCAACCACGTCTGCTGGAAGTTTGTTCCAAGCGTCTACTACTCTTTCAGTCAAATAATATTTTCTCACGTTGCTTCTGATCTTTCCCCCAACTAACCTCAGACTGTGTCCCCTTCTTCTTGTGTTCACTTTCCTATTAAAAACACTTCCCTCCTGAACCTTATTTAACTCTTGAACATATTTAAATGTTTCGATCATGTCCCTCCTTTCCCTTCTGTCCTCCAGACTATACAGCTGGAGTTCATGAAGTCTTTCCTGATACGTTTTATGCTTAAGACCTTCCACCATTCTTGTAACTCATCTTTTGGACCCGTTCAATTTTATCCATATCTTTTTGTACGTTAGATAAATAAATAAATAAACCTTTGGGGGTGGGCGGAGATGAAATGCATTCAGATTACAAAATTGGGTTAATAACAACAACAACAATAACAACAACAGAGTTGGAAGGGACCTTGGAGGTCTTCTTGTCCAACTCCCTGCTTAGGCAGGAAACCTCACACTACTTCAAACAGATGGTTATCCAACGTCTGCTTAAAAACTTCCAGTGTCGGAGCATTCACAACTTCTGGAGGCAAGCTGTTCCACTGATCAACCGTTCTGACTGTCAGGAAATGTCTACTTAGTTCTAGGTTGCTGTTCTCCTTGTTTAGTTTCCACCCATTGCTTCTTGTTCTGCCCTCAGGTGCTTTGGAGAATAGCCTGACTCCCTCTTCTTTGTGGCAACCCCTGAGATACTGGAACCCTGCTATCATGTCTCCCCTGGTCCTTCTTTTCATTAAACCAGCCATGCCCAGTTCCTGCAACCGTTCTTCATAGGTTTTAGCCTCCAGTCCCCTAATCATCTTTGTTGCTCTTCTCTGCACTTTTTCTAGAGTCACAACATCCTTTTTGCATCGTGGCGACCAAAACTGAATGCAATATTCCAAGTGTGGCCTTACGAAGGCCTTATAAAGTGGCATTAAATCTTCGCATGACCTTGATTCTCTCCCTCTGTTAATGCAGCCTAGAACTGTGTTGGCTTTTTCGGCAGCTGCTGCACACGGCTGGCTCCTATTTAAATGTCTGTCCACGAGGACTCCTCTCACAGTTACTACTGTTGAGCAAGGTAATAATAATAATAATAATTAGCAAAATTATGTGTTAGCAAAAACTTCAGAAGAGAAGGGTTTAGGGGTAGTGATTTCTGACAATCTCAAAATGGGTGAGCAGTGTGGTCAGGCAGTAGGAAAAGCAAGTAGGATGCTTGGCTGCATAGCTAGAGACATAACAAGCAGGAAGAGGGAGATTATGATCCCCTTATATAGAGCGCTGGTGAGACCACATTTGGAATCCTGTGTTCAGTTCTGGAGACCTCACCTACAAAAAGATATTGACAAAATTGAACGGGTCCAAAGATGGGCTACAAGAATGGTGGAAGGTCTTAAGCATAAAACGTATCAGGAAAGACTTCATGAACTCCATCTGTATAGTCTGGAGGACAGAAGGAAAAGGGGGGACATGATCGAAACATTTAAATATGTTAAAGGGTTAAATAAGGTCCAGCAGGGAAGTGTTTTTAATAGGAAAGTGAACACAAGAACAAGGGGACACAATCTGAAGTTAGTTGGGGGAAAGATCAAAAGCAACGTGAGGAAATATTATTTCACTGAAAGAGTAGTAGATCCTTGGAACAAACTTCCAGCAGATGTGGTTGGTAAATCCACAGTAACTGAATTTAAACATGCCTGGGATAAACATATATCCATCCTAAGATAAAATACAGGAAATAGTATAAGGGCAGACTAGATGGATCACGAGGTCTTTTTCTGCCGTCAGTCTTCTATGTTTCTATATTTCTATGTTTCTATAATAATAATAATAATAATAATAATAATAATAATAATAATAATAATTATTATTATTATTATTATTATTATTATTATTATTATTATTATTATTATTATTATTAATTTGATTTGTATGCCGCCCCTCTCCGCAGACTCGGTACCACATATACTGTACTTGTGCATTTTGTTTTTGTTGCCTAAATGAAGAACCTTACTTTTTTCACCTGCAGCCTTATAATAAAAATAATCTTGGCCTCTTTGACCTTTGATTTCCTATTTATCTTGAAAGGCTGACTGTCAGCGAGCAAAGTTGGAGAGACACAATGCCAGCTTTCGCTCTGTGTGTGTTTGTGTGAGTGTGCAGATTTTTGCTCTTCTCCAAGGTCTTGGGAAAAGGATGAATGTGAGTGAGAAAAGTTTATCCTGTGTTTGTTGATATTGTTGATATAGAGAAATAAAGTGAATAAGGCATGAATTATGGAATATTTTGCACCAGTTGAAGGTTGGTGGCTGACTGCGGTCAGGGATGTAAGATGGAAACAAAGGAGACATGCAAATAAATATAAATGTTTAGCAAACGATGCAGTGCTGAGCAGGGAGTAACCGAAGGATGCGTGTTCCTCCTCCGGTATTGATGGATAAATATTGGGGGCCGTCACTTAATGGACAAGATTGACAGACCTCAGTCAAAAGCCCTGAAAACAATATGGTTATCTTTGGCTTCCGACTTCCTTCCCTTTCTTTCTCAGTAAACCGTTTTCTTGGGAATACAGTGATACCTCGTCTTACAAACGCCTCGTCATACAAACTTTTGGAGATACAAACCTGGGGTTTAAGATTTTTTTGCCTCTTCTTACAAACTATTTTCACCTTACAAACCCACCACTGCCGCTGGGATGCCCCGCCTCCAGACTTCTGTTGCCAGCGAAGCACCCGTTTTTGCGCTGCTGGGATTCCCCTGAGGCTCCCCTCCATGGAAAACCCCACCTCCGGACTTCTGTGTTTTTGTGATGCTGCAGGGGAATCCCAGCAGTGCAAAAACGGACGCTTCGCTGGCAACGGATGTCTGGAGGTGGGGTTTCCCAGCGAGGGGAGCCTCAGTGAAATCGCAGCATCACAAAAACACAGAGGTCCGGATGTGGGTTTTTGAGGACTTCGGTGTTTTTGCAATGCTGCAATTTCACTGATTCTCTCTTCGCTGGGAAACCCCACTTCCTGACTTCCGTTGCCAGCAAAGTGTTCGTTTTTGTGATGCTGGGATTCCCCTGCAGCATCGCAAAAACACAGAAGACAAGAGGTGGGTTTTCCCATGGAGGGGAGCCTCAGGGGAATCCCAGCAGTGCAAAAACGGGCGCTTCGGCTGGCAAAAGGGGTGAATTTTGGGCTTGCACGCATTAATTGCTTTTCCATTGATTCCTATGGGAAACATTATTTTGTCTTATAAACCTTTCACCTTAAGAACCTCGTCCCGGAACAAATTAAGTTTGTAAAACAAGGTATCACTGTATTGAGCTTCTAGGAAGATTTAGCTTTGCATAGCTACGTCCTTGGGCATTAAAACCATATGGGCTACTCTGGACTGGAGGAGACTGTCTGTTTTCCTTATAAAAATGTGTTAACAGAATAACAGAGTTGGAAGGGACCTTGGAGGTCTTCTAGTCCAACTGCTCCAGCAGGAAAGCCTACACCACTTCAGACAAAAGGGTTGTCCAATCTCTTCTTAAAAACTTCCAGTGTTGGAGCATTCACAACTTCTGGAGGCAAGTCGTTCCACTGGTTAATTGTTCTAATTATCAGGAAGTTTCTCCTTAGTTCTGGGTTGCTTCTCTCCTAGATTAGTTTTGCTTCTCCCAACTCTCCTCCGGGATGATTGTTTGTAATATTTAGCACATTTTAGCTGGAAAAATTCAACGTAATTGGGGTGTAATGTGTTTAAGTGACGCCTTCATTTATTTGGTTTCATGCTGTCCGCTGCCAACATTTTTAGACCCAATAAACATACCAGTCTTTCCTCGTCTCCCACCGTAGTCACAGTGAAGCCAAGCGCTACATACGCTTCTTTGTCATATTTCCTCCTCTTAGCTTTCGGGAGACTTACGTTTGTCTCATTATCTCCGTCTCTCTCCTTCTTTCTTTTCATCCCTGTTAAATATTTTTCCATGGTGTTTCTTAAGGGTTTGTTATCTGCATTTCATGTCTCCTACTCTGTGCTGTGAGCTAGTGTTCGGTGAAAAAAAAACCTACTCCTGGTGGCAAAAAAACCACATTCACCAGGGTCATGCGCCCTCCTGCTTCACTCCGTGCCCCCCCCACCGTGGCCCACCTCACTATTTGAGAAGAACTGCCATAGAAGGAATAGATTTGTCTGAACTGAGGAGGAAAATAAGAGGTGGGGGGATTGTCTCTGCCTACCAGCATTTATTGGTATTCATCTGGCTAGTGTTAGTGTGTAAGAGAGTTGAGGGGTGTTAGTAAAGCTGCTTGCTGCTGTGAAAGCAAAAGCGAAACTAAATCTCCTCTGCTGGTGTTTTACATTTGGATCAGATTTCTTTTCAGGTGGGGAGAGGGAGTTGGATTCATTAGCATCAGAGCTTATTAAAAATAATATAAGAAATACTCATGCTCCGATGGTCATTTTGAAAAATCCTTTCATAGTGAGCAGCTAGAAGCCAAGAGGAACATACGTGACAAATTTCAAGTTTGTAGGCTTTATGGTTCTGGAGATTTTGTGATTAGTGCATGAGTCGTTTTTGTTTTTATATATATTTATTTATTCAATTTTTTTAAATTCAATTTTTTTTTATTTATTCAATTTTTATGCCGCCCTTCTCCTTAGACTCAGGGCGGCTGACAACATGTTAGCAATAGCACTTTTTTAACACAGCCAGCCTATTGCCCCCACAATCCGGGTCCTCATTTTACCCACCTCGGAAGGATGGAAGGCTGAGTCAACCTTGAGCCAGTGATGAGATATGAACTGCTGACCTACAGGATCTACAGTCAGCTTCAGTGGCCTGCAGTACAGCACTCTACCTGCTGCGCCACCCCAGAAAATGGAAAAAGGGTTTAAGACAAAAAGACTTTAAGAGTGGGCGGACAATGATGGCTTGTTGAAAAGAAGCTATAATTGTTGTGAATAAAATCATGCATCTCCCAACTTTGTCATAGAGTTGGCTGTCTTAGAAAAAAAAACTGAGAAATATGAATAGTCCTTGACTTACAACCAGAACTGGGCCCAACATATCTGTTGCTCGATGGGACGGTTGTTAAGTAAGTTTGGCTCCGTTTTACAACCTTTCTTGCCACAATTGTTAAGTGAATCACTGCAGTTGTTAAGTTAGCATCATGGTTATTAAATGAATCTGGCTTCCCTACTGAATTTGCTAGTCAGAAGGTCGCAAAAGGGAATCACATGACCTCGGGACATAGCAACCGTCATAACTATGCTTCCGTTGCCAAGCGTCTAAATTTTGATAACATGATGGTGGGGATGTTGCCATAGTCATTGATAGACCAAGTGCGAAAAAACAGTCATAATTACTTTTTTTCAGTGCCGTTGTAACTTCGGTCACTAAATGAATTGTCATAAGTCGAGGATTACCTGAAAGGTGATGAAGTAGGAGTGGGATGCTTTTAAAGTCTGGAGGTCCCTCACGACCTTCTCAGGTCTCCTCAGAATCAAAATTATTTACCAGTCTGTGTGGAAAAATAATACAATATTAAAATCCCATCAAACAATCATGAGGTGGTTTAGCCGAAGCGGATGCATCCGTTTAAATTTTTAATACGGCAAATATCAATAAACATGACCTACCCAAATAAATACACTTTGGGGGTCCTCTATAATGTTTTTGAAAGGGGGAAAGGCATCCTGAAAGAATTTTTTTTTAAAAAAGAAACAATATTGTAGAGGTTTTATGTGCATGCGTTAGAGGAGAGAAGGTAAAAAAGAACAATTATTTATTCATTTTATGTGTTTTATTATCCGACCAATTCAAATGGGCTCTAAATGATAAGGAACATGAACTGAACAGAAAAACTGAGGGACTGGAATTTTTTTAAAAAGTTTGATAAAATGTGTTAACATAAGAAAGGTATAGTGTTGTGGTTAGCTCTGGCCCAGCTCCTGCCCCAAGGACTGTGGATGTGGGGGAGACATCCACATGCTGCAGGCCTGTTTTGCCCCCAGTGGAATCTGCTGATGAAGGCTCCTCTGACCAAGAAGACATGAGTGACAGGGAGGAGGAGAGTGTGGCAGACAGCTCAGAAGGAGATCAATTATCTAGCTCCTCCTTGGATTCAGAACAAGAGTTAATGATACAGCCACGCATGCGGAGAGCGATGCATAGGCAGCAACAACTGAGAGATTATTATCAAAGAAAATGAGGCCACCTGTGGTCATTAGTGAGGCTGCTTTAAATAGCAGCCTGTGGGTTTGGCCATTGTGGAGGATTATCTGATCGTTGTGTTTCGTGACTGCTTTACTGACTTTGACCTTTTGTGTGCTGATTTTCCCCCGCTTTGAAACTAAACCAGAGCAAAGTGTGTTTCACTTTGTGAAAGAAGAAGGACTGTGAATTGCCTCACAGCTGCAAGCTAAGTATCACGGAACTGGTAAGGGACTTGTACAAATTACCAGTTTGTTTGGAGAAAAGTGCTCTTTGCTATACCAAAAGAGGGCTTGGTTTAAGTGAATTTTCATCATAAAGAACCTTGTTTTGAATTTTCAAACGTGTGTGTGTCTGGAATTTGTACCTGTGAATTTTTGGGAGAAGTTTACCAGAGAGCCTGACAGAACATATAGTGAGGGCTTTTTTGTTGCATAAGTGTTTTAATATGCATGTTCATGTATTATTTCTATTTTCTTTCTAATTTAAAGTATTTAACAAATAAAGTTTAGATTTTACAATTGGCCAGAAATTAGGAAACAATGTAAGAAACGGGAAATGATAATGATATGATAAAAGCTGGAATGATAAATTATTTAAGTATATATGACATTACAGGTTAATTTACTAATAGTAAAAAATATGTACTAATTTGTATAGTGAAGTAGAAAAATGGTGTGTATATGTGTGTGTGTGTGTGTGTGTGTGTGTATATATGTGTGTGTGTGTGTGTGTGTGTGTGTATACACTCCCTTAATTTTCAAATTCAGCAAAAAAAAACATGTGACACATAGAGATAGAATTGTCGGCTATCAATACAATTAACTGCCTTGGAAATGGCCCTGGGTTGGGCCAAGAGGCAAATAAGGAGCTGTGATGTTCCTTCAATACACCAGGGTGATTCGACACAAAAATATGTAACCCTTCCCTGGTGCAGAGCTGAAGGGATTGGATACTGTAGCCTAGAGGTTAATTCTCTGCCTTACAAGGCAAAGATTGCAGGTTCAAGTCCCAGTGAGGGTACGGCTAGCTGATGAGGCCAAAATAAGGCCGAAATAGATCTATCCTAGTCTCCCTTAATTTTCAAATTCAGCAAAAAAACATGTGATACATACAGAATATAGTTTGTCGGCTATGAATAAATTAACTGCCTTGAAATAGTCCTGGGTTGGGCCTAGAGGCAAAAATTAATTGTGACGCTCCTTCAATATACCAGGGTGATCCAACAGGAAAAACATATAGCCCCTCCCTGGTACAAAGCTGAAAGAGATCAGATCCTGTGGCCTAGAGGTTAATTACAAGGCAGAAGCTATAGGATCAAATCCCAGTAAGGGTATGGCTAGCTGATGAGGCCAGAACAAGGCTGAAATAGTGCTATCCTAGTCTACCTTAATTTTAAAAATTCAGCCCAAACATGTGATACTGTTCCCTGTTTCCTCGCAGGAGATTCCTAGAGAGGCCCCACTGAGGCTTCCCCCTGCCTTTTCTGGCCCTGTTTCCTCCCAGGAGGTCACTAGAGAGGCCCCACGGAGGCTTCCCCCTGCCTTTTCTGGCCCTGTTTCCTCGCAGGAGATTCCTAGAGAGGCCCCACGGAGGCTTCCCCCTGCCTTTTCTGGCCCTGTTTCCTCCCAGGAGATTCCTAGAGAGGCCCCACGGAGGCTTCCCCCTGCCTTTTCCGGCCCTGTTTCTTCCCAGGAGATTCCTAGAGAGGTCCCCCGGAGGCTTCTCCCTGCCTTTTCTGGCCCTGTTTCCTCCCAGGAGATTCCTAGAGAGGTCCCACGGAGGCTTCTCCCTGCCTTTTCTGGCCCTGTTTCTTCCCAGGAGATTCCTAGAGAGGTCCCACGGAGGCTTCTCCCTACCTTTTCTGGCCCTGTTTCCTCCTAGGAGATTCCTAGAGAGGTCCCACGGAGGCTTCTCCCTGCCTTTTCTGGCCCTGTTTCCTCCCAGGAGGTCACTAGAGAGGCCCCACGGAGGCTTCTCCCTGCCTTTTCTGGCCCTGTTTCCTCCCAGGAGATTCCTAGAGAGGTCCCACGAAAGCTTCTCCCTGCCTTTTCCGGCCCTGTTTCTTCCCAGGAGATTCCTAGAGAGGCCCCACGGAGGCGTCTCTCTGCCTTTTCCGGTTACAGTTTCGGAGGCTCGGGTTTGTAAGTGGAAAATGGTTCATGAGAAGAGGCAAAAAAAATCTTGAACACCTGGTTCTTATCTAGAAAAGTAGAGGCGTTCTTAGGTAGAGGTACCACTGTATTGGGTTAATGTGGTCCGGTTCAGCATGGTAAATTCCGTTGCAAAACCCAGCGTTCTAATCGACAATTTTAATTAAAACAACACATTTCTAACTCTTCCAACTGAAGGTTTCAGAGGGTGGGAAGGGAAGACGGAAGCGATTTTATAGCAGCGAATAGGTCAAGTACTCCTGTTTAACTACCTTCTTTCTTTCTTTCTTTCTCTCTCTCTCCTTCCCCCATGCACCAAAGCTGGGTGACTTATGAGAAAGATTTGAGGCAGCAGAATAAACTATGCAAAGCAAGGGAAATCATGCAAGTTTCGCTTAATTTCATTAAACAAATTAATTTAATTAAAAGCAATTGTGCTCGTTTGCTTAATAGGTTTTAGATGATTTTGCTGCTGCGTTAAGGAACGTAAAAGGAATTTGGCTGGTTCGGGCTAAGGGCCCACCTAGTCTTTTCTCTCGCTTCCCATAAATGGTAACCAGATCCCTCTTACCTCTAAATAGGGGGCAGCTCGTTCAGCTGTCACCCTCAGCTCTCTCCTTCCTGCTATGTACAGGTAGCCCTTCACTCACCACCACAACATTCCTGTTGCTGAACAAGATGGTTAGGTCAGTTTTGCTCCATTTTAAGACCATTCTTGCCAGGGTTGTTAAGGGTTAAAGTAGTAGTAGTTAAATGTAATGTAAATGACTTACACGGCCATTAAGTGAATTTGAGTTTTCCATTGACTTTGTTTGTCAAACATAACAGCAGCTCACTCCTGGCCCGATCCCTCTCAACTTCCTCGGGAGAATAGAATAGAATAGAATATAGAATAGAATAGAACAGAATAGAAATAGGAATAGAAATAGGAATGGCATCGAATAGAATAGAACAGAATAGAATAGAATATAGAATAGAACAGAATAGAACAGAATAGAACAGAATAGAATAGAATAGAATATAGAATAGAACAGAATAGAATAGAATATAGAATAGAATAGAACAGAATAGAATATAGAACAGAACAGAATAGAATATAGAATAGAACAGAACAGAACAGAACAGAATAGAATATAGAATAGAACAGAATAGAATAGAATATAGAATAGAATAGAACAGAATAGAATATAGAATAGAATAGAACAGAACAGAATAGAATATAGAATAGAACAGAATAGAATATAGAATAGAATAGAACAGAACAGAACAGAATAGAATAGAATAGAATAGAATATAGAATAGAACAGAACAGAACAGAATATAGAATAGAACAGAATAGAATAGAATATAGAATAGAACAGAACAGAATAGAATATAGAATAGAACAGAACAGAATAGAATAGAATAGAATAGAATAGAATTATTTATTGGCCAAGTGTGAATTGGACGCACAAGGAATTTGTGTTTGGTGCAGATGCTCTCAGCATACATAAAAGAAAAGAGACATTTGTCAAGAATCATGAGGGACAACACTTAAATGATTGTCACAGGGGTCAAATAATCAATCAGGAAACAATCAATATTAATATAAATCATAAGGATACAAGCAACAAGTTACAGTCATAAGTGGGAGGAAAGGAGTGATAGGAATGATGAGAAAAAACTAGAAGAAATATTAGTGCAGACTTTGTAAAATGTTGACAGTGTTGAGGGAAAGTGTTTAGCAGAGTGATGGTGTTCGGGGAAAAACCTTTCTTGTGTCTAGTTGTCTTGGTGTGCAGGGCTCTGTAGTGATGTATTGAGGATAGGAGTTGAAACAGTTTGTGTCCATGTTGCGAGAGGTCAGTAAATATTTTCCCACCCTTCTTTTTGACTCGTGCAGTATACAATCCTCAATGGAAGGCAGGTTGGCAGCCGTTGTTTCTTCTGCAGTTCTGATCGTCCGCTGAAGTCTGTGTCGGTCTTGTTGGGTTGCAAACGCATCTGTGTGAAATGCGTTTCCGTTGCCCCGTTAGGAATCCAATGTGCTGTCCACAGCTTAGCACCTCGGAAACGTGCTTCGCTCCACATCTGTCTGCTTTCCTCAGAAAATTAATGCATGAAATATGAAGCCGGGCCGGGCTTTAGCCACAGGAGACGGGATGCCCACTGCCAGGGCATTTTTTAAAACCTTGGAATTCATCTCCGAAAGGAACAGCGATTTCGACGTATTTTGGAGACACAGCGTGGCTCCAGTGACATTGACGCGTCGGCCAAAGGGTGGGGTTCTGAATTTTGTCCGAGGTTCATCGTTCACATGTTGCTTTGCAAAATGAAGATTCTTCTTTGGCCAGCCACCAGAGTTCGCTGAGCCGTGGAATATGGGAGTAAACGCTCGTAAAATAGTTCCCGGGAAAGATGTCAGAATATAAATTTGACTGGGTAGAATTTTACAAACAGCTTTGCGGAGCGAATCAGTCACTCGTTAATTCTGATGTCTTCATTTTTCCTTCTCCTTTTTTTTTGGTCTGGAACTCGGGCCAAAAAAGAGACCAGAAATATACAGACTGGAGAAAGATACACTGGTACCTCTACTTACTAACTTAATTCCTTCCGTGACCAGGTTCTTAAGTAGAAAGGTTTGTAAGAAGAAGCAATTTTTCCCATAGGAATCAGTGTAAAAGCAAATAATGTGTGTGATTGGGGAAACCACAGGGAGGGTGGAGGCCCTGTTTCCTCCCAGGAGATTCCTAGAGAGGCCCCACGGAGGCTTCTCCCCGCCTTTTCCGGCCCTGTTTCCTCCCAGGAGATTCCTAAAGAGGCCCTACGGAGGCTTCTCCCCGCTTTTTCCGGCCCTGTTTCCTCCCAGGAGATTCCTAGAGAGGCCCCACGGAGGCTTCTCCCCACCTTTTCCAGCCCTGTTTCCTCCTAGGAGATTCCTAGAGAGGCCCCATGGAGGCTTCTCCCCACCTTTTCCGGCCCTGTTTCCTCCTAGAAGATTCCTAGAGAAGCCCCAGGGAGGCTTCTCCCTGCCTTTTCCAGCCCTGTTTCCTCCCAGGAGATTGCTAGAGAGGCCCCACAGAGGCTTCTCCCTTCCTTCTCCCCGCAAAGCTGGCTGGGGAATTCTGGGAGTTGAAGTACACAAGTCTTAAAAGTGGCAATTTTAGAGCTTTGTGAATGCTAACAAAATGTTGAGGACCATTCTAATCTCCGAGGTGAGGAAATTCCACGAGGGAGGAGCTACAGTACAACATAAAGTAGCCTTCACTACTTTATCACTACCGCCTCCGACACATTTATTGATTGATCAATATCGATTAGTTGCTTGTAATGAGCATAGCTAAGTACTTTAGGCATTTATAAACTGCTCTAAAAGGAAAATGACATGGCCCGATGCTGTCAGATCCAAAGGTTTGCTTTCGCCGACGCCCCAAACAAGGATGAATGCAAATAGCACCTCCTCATTCATCTTCCCAGGTGATCCGCAAAGGTAGATTGCATCAGACTCTGGAGGCACCATAGTTATGTATTTATTTATTTATTTATTTATTTATTTATTATTAATTAGATTTGTATGCCGCCCCCTCCGCAGACTCGTGCTGGAATTGTAATACAATATCAGGTGTTGATGAAGTTATTCATATTTAATGCAACGTATGCTGTTGTTGTTGTTATTATTATTATTATTATTATTATTATTTATTATTATTATTTATTAGAATTGTATGCCGCCCCTCTCCGCAGACTAGAGGTGGCTCACAGCAGTGATAAAACAATATACAGTGACAAATCTAATATTAAAAGTCTAAAATAACAAATCTAACATTAAAAGTCTAAAAGCCCCATTATTTAAAAATCATACACACAAACATAAAACTGCATAGGCAAGGGGAGATGTTTCAGTTCCCCCATGCCTGACGGCAGAGGTGGGTTTTAAGGAGTTTACGAAAGGCAAGAAGGGTGGGGTCAATTCTAATCTCTGGGGGGAGCTGGTTCCAGAGGGTTGGGGCCGCCACAGAGAAGGCTCTTCCCCTGGGTCCTGCCAGCCAACATTGTTTAGTCGACGGGATCCGGAGAAGGCCCACTCTGTGGGACCTAACCAGTCGCTGGGATTCGTGCAGCAGAAGGCGGTCTCGCAGATACTCTGGTCCGGTGCCATGAAGGGCTTTAAAGGTCATAACCAACACTTTGAATTGTGACCGGAAACTGATCGGCAACCAATGCAGACTGCGGAGTGTTGGTGTGACATGGACATATCTAGGGAAGCCCATGATAGCTCTCGCAGCTGATTTGAAGTTTCCGAACACTCTTCAAAGGTTGCTTTTTAAATTCAACTCTTGGACAAAAGATGATTTCTTGGTTCAAGTTGTAAATCATCTGGAGGAGATATGCAGATAATACTCAACTCACAATCATAGTTAGGACCAAAACATCCATTATTAAATGAGATGTACCTGATTTTATGAACTTTTTTTTTCTTGCCATAGCCTGTTCAATTTCCCAGAATCTCCAATCGAGAACCAAAGTAGCTCACGAATTTTGGAAGTTGAAATCTATCCACACACCCCTTCAAAAACATCCAGATTCTAGATTGCTTCTCTCCTTGATTAATTTCCAACCATTGCTCCTTATCCTGCCTTCTGGTACTTTGGAAAATAGGTTGATTCCTTCTTCTTTGTAGCAGCCCCTGAAATATTGGGACACTGCTATCATGTCTCCCCTGGTCCTTCTTTTCACTAGAGTAGATAAAGCCAATTCCTGCAACTTTTTGTCATATGTTTTAACCTCCAGGTCCCTTTTCATCTTGGTTGCTCTTTTCTGCACTTAGGTTAGGTTAGGTTTATTGGATTTATATGCCGCCCCTCTCCGCAAACTCGGGGCGGCTCACAACAATAATAAAAAACAGTACAGTACACAATACCAAATCCAATGCCCACCCATCCAGTTCCAATTTAAATTAATAATCTCATAAAAAACAGTATATATAAAAAACAGGCACACAGTCAATCAATCAACAAAACAACATGGGCAAGGGGGAGGTGTTTTAGTTCCCCCATGCCTGACGGCAAAGGTGGGTCTTAAGGAGTTTATGAAAGGCAGGGAGGGTGGGGGCAATCCTAATCTCAGGGGGGAGCTGGTTCCAGAGGGTCGGGGCCCCCACAGAGAAGGCTCTTCCCCTGGGTCCCGCCAGACGACATTGTTTAGTTGACGGGACCTGGAGAAGGCCAACTCTGTGGGACCTAACCGGTCGCTGGGATTCGTGCGGCAGGAGGCGGTCCCGAAGATATTCTGGTCCGGTGCCATGAAGGGCGGATCTCAGCATCTTTTTCATAACATTGAGACACTAAAACGTCAGCTTTTGCTAACTGAAATTGGCTCATTTATCCTCATTTTTCTTCATTTCTGCAACAGCCTAGTCCAGGACTCCCCGAACTTGGCAACTTTAAGACTTGTGGACTTCAACTCCCAGAATTCCCCGGGTCTCCAACCTTGGCTACTGGGAATTGAAGTCCAGAAGTTTTAAAGTTGTCAGGTTTGAAGACCTCTGGCCTAGGCCAAGGTTTCTCACAGTTTCTTAACCTTGGCCCCTTTAAAATGGGTGGACTTCAACTCCAGTCCAGTCATCTGAAAGTTGTCAAGGTGGAGAAACAAAGCTCTGGAGATACTTTATGGCAGGAAGGAAGGAAGGAAGGAAGGAGGGAGGGAGGGAAGGAAGGAAAGGAAAGGAAAGAAAGAAGGAATGGGGGAAGGAAGGAAGAAAGGAGGGAGGGAGGAAAGGGAAGGAGGGAGGAAGGAAGGAGGGAAGGGAAGAAGGGAGGGAGGGAGAGAAGGAGGGAAGGAAGGGAAGGAGGGAGGGAGATAGGGGAGGAAAGAAGGAGGGAGGGAGAGAAGGAAAGGAAAGAAGGAAGGAAGGAAGTTAAGAAGGAAGGGAAGGAGGGAGGGAGGAAAGGAGGAAGGGAAGGAGGGAGGGAAGGAGGAAGGGAAGGAGGGAGGGAAGGAAAGAAGGAGGGAGGGAGAGAAGGAAAGGAAAGAAGGAAGGAAGGAAGTTAAGAAGGAAAGGAAGGGAAGAAGGAAGGAGGAAGGAAGTTAAGAAGGAAGGGAAGGAGGGAGGGAGGGAAGGAAGGAAAGAAGGAATGAAACAAACAAACAAACTCAAAATGCAGTTGTGTGGCTGGATTTAGAGCACAATTGCTTTTCAATGACAAGAGGCAGGCAAAAGGGATCCTGCGGCTTAAAAGGTTACATATTTTCCACCCAAAAGGTTCGGCTTTTGGGGGTCATCTTCCTCTGAGCTTGATTCTCTCCCCTGCCTCCTGAGAATAAAAATGCATTAATCCCCCCCCCCCCCCGCCATACATACATACATACATACATATGCCCGGCTAACAGATCTATATCTCTCCATGAGTTGTTTCTCCTCACAGCAGAAAACATGGTTGCATCTCCATTTAAATGGGACTGATGCTAACAACCAGCTTCCCACTGTGTCGGGAAGTGGCAATTGAGCACAGCGGGGTGGGCTGGTTTCTCCCAGATCTTTGGCACCCTCCGAGAGACGAACACCGCTCTGTGGGAAGAGTGGAGGGTGAGAGCAAGAGAGAAAACGTACACACACGCAGAAACACACAAAAGCTGGGGGGAATCTCGTGCACCGTTCTGGGGTTTGGCAAAATAGTCTCAAGAGAGGGGTTCCTACCCCGTGGGCCCTCCGGGAGTAGCCCGCCCATCAGCAGGGGGCAGCACTTACCTCCATTTACCGGGAAGCCTCTCGGTGGGTGGCGGGTGTGGTGAGCAGGCGATGGTCACGGGAGTGTGCGGATGGGGAGCAGGCGCATGTGCCCGATGCGCGTAGTAGTTAGAGTGCAGCACTGCAGGCTCCTTCAGCTAACTGCTGGCTGTAGTTCAGCAGTTCAAATCTGACCACCAACTCAAGGTTGACTCAGCCTTCCGTCCTTCCAAGGCTTGGTTGGTTGGTTGGTTGGTTGGTTGGTTGGTTGGTTGGTTGGTTGGTTGGTTGGTTGGTTGGTTGGTTGGTTGGTTGGTTGGTTGGTTGGTTACTTACTTACTTACTTACTTACTTACTTACTTACTTACTTACTAACTTACTTACTAACTAACTTACTTACTTACTTACTGTTGTATTTGGGCCTGGGCCAGCTGTTGCCCCCACAGATGGTGGAGACGCGTGACTGTGAAAGCCTGGCTGACAGCCAGGATGACGCAGCTGACAGCCAGGAAGATGTAGCCAGCAGTCAGGAAGATGGGGCAGAGAGCCAGGACGAATTGGCAGACAGTTCAGGGGAAGGGGCTGGCAATTCGTCAGACAGTTTATCTTCTCTCAGCTCGTCTGCAGGACAATACATCAATTTACGCAGCCGTAGGGCCTTACAAAGAAGGGGTCGCTTTAAGAAGTAGGAGAAACACACCTGGGCTGGGTGTGGTTCCCTTAATGAGGGCTAAACAGCATAAAAAGGGAACAGGGCCAAGGCAAACTGTGGCTGATTATCTGGGTGGTTTGTGGTTTGTTCCTGCTCTGAAGTTCCTGCTCGTGGATTGTACTTCAGCATTGGGGGAGTTGAACGCTCTGGGACAAGCTGCTGCTTTTGTGCTGTGAATATTGGCTTTTCACTGAACTTTGTAGCTGATTGAATTTTGCAACAAATCCTCTTGGTTTCTCCTGAAAGTAAGGACCATTTGCTTTAGTCTTTTTTCTTTACTGTTTAAATACAAGTTTGCTGATTAACTATCCACGTGTGTGTTTGACCTTCTTTTCTGGACCATTAATCATTGCTTGAGGCCAGTCAGGCAGAACACTTACTAACTTACTTACTTACTAACTTACTTACTTACTTACTTACTTACTTACTTACTTACTTACTTACTTACTTACTTACTTACTAACTTACTTACTTACTTACTTACTTACTTACTTACTTACTTACTTACTTACTTACTTACTTACTTATTTTGTCCAATACAAATTGAAAGTTAAAGGGAATAAAAACATGTAGTAGTAAATATCAGGGAAAGGATAGAAGAAAAGATATGAGAATAGAATACGTCAATGAAGAATAGAGGAAAAGATACAGTATAGGAATGGAAGAAAGGAGATATGAAATATACGGGCAATAGGACAGGGGACGGAAGGCACACTGGTGCACTTATGCTCGCCCCTTACTGACCTCTAAGGAACCTGGTGAGGTCAATCATGGATAGTCTAAGGGAAAAATGTTGGGGGTTGGGAGTTGACACAACGGAGTCCAGCAATGAGTTCCACGCTTCGACAACTCGATTGCTAAAGTCGTATTTTTTACAGTCAAGTTTGGAGCAGTTGATATTAAGTTTGAAGCTGTTGTGTGCTCTTGTGTTATTGCGGTTGAAGCTGAAGTAGTCGTTGACAGGCAGGATGTTGCAGCATATGATCTTGTGGGCAATACTTAGATGAGGTCCCAGGTTGTTGGGGGCAAGAGGCTGATTTCTGCAAATCGCTTAGAGAGGGCGATAAAAGCACGATGAAGCGGTATATAAGTCTAAAATGCTAAAGGCTATAAACCACTTAGAGGGGGCCATGAAGTACTATGAAGGGATAGATCAGTCTAAATGCTACTGCTCTTACTCTTGCTATATTGTTGGGAAGGAATAATATAGAAGGAGAGAACATAGAGAGAGAATATAGAAAGCCTAGAACTATGGCGCCTAAAACACGATTTGAGTATTGCCCACAAGATCATATGCTGCAACGTCTTACCGGTCAATGACTACTTCAGCTTCAACTGCAACAACACAAGAGCACGCAACAGATTCAAACTTAATACTGACCGCTCCAAACTTGACTGTAAAAAATATGATTTCAACAATCGAGTTATCGAAGCGTGGAACTCATTGCTGGACTCAATTGTGTCAACCCCTAACCCCCAACACTTCTCCCTTAGACTCTCCACGATTGACCTCTCCAGGTTCCTAAGAGGCCAGTAAGGGCATACATAAGTGCACTGGTGTGCCTTTCGTCCCCTGTCCAATTGTCTTTCCTTTCTCTCACTTATCTCTCACTTATCATATATATTCTCTTCCTTTCATATATCCTCTCCTCTAAGTTCACTTTTACCCTTATATATATTACTACATGTCTATTTTTCTTCCTATGTATTTGTGTATTGGACAAATGAATAAATAAAATAAATAAATAAATAAAAATAACAGTCAACAGCACAGTTGATGGACTCAGTTACAGGTGTGATGGTTACAACTTCGGAAGACCTGGAGGACCTACTTAGGGACAAAACTTCACGGAGAGGTTCTTCCCACACAATTTCTAAGAGTCAACCCCGATGTGACGGCACCACATCATCAATCAATTAATCAGCCAACTCCAATGGGTTGGCACATCATCAGTCAATGAATCGGTCAACCCCAACGTGATGACACGTAATCAGTCAATTAATCTATCAGCCAGTCAATCAATATAAAGACCCCGGCTCCCCCGAGAAACCAGCAATGTTGGCAGAAGTGGAAGGAAGAAGAAAACAAAGGCTGGTGGGATCGCCATGTGAAGACCTGAAGGGCCAGGGTGGGGACAGAGAAAACTCAAGTACAGTGATACCTCGTCTTACAAACCCCTCATCATACGAACTTTTCGAGATACGAACCCAGGGTTTAAGATTTTTTTTTGCCTCTTCTTCCGAACTATTTTCACCTTACGAACCCAAAACACCCCGCTAGGAAACCCCACCTCTGGACTTCCGCTGCCAGGGAAGCATCCGTTTATGCGCTGCCGGGATTCCTCTGAGGCTCCCCTTGCTGGGAAACCCCACCTCCAGACTTCCGTTGCCAGCGAAGGGCCCGTTTTTGTGCTGCTGGGATTTCCCTGAGTCTCCCCTCCATGGGAAACCGCACCTGCTGACTTCCGTTGCCAGCGAAGCACCAGTTTTTGCACTGCTGGGATTCCCCTGAGGCTCCCCTTGCTGGGAAACCCCACCTCCAGACTTCCGTTGCCAGCGAAACACCCATTTTTACGCTGCTGGGATTCACCTGAGGCTCCCCTCCATGGGAAACCCCACCTCTGGACTTCCATGGTTTTGTGATGCTGCAGGGGAATCCCAACAGCGCAAAAACAGGCGCTTCACTGGCAACGGAAGTCCGGAGGTGGGGTTTCCCAGTGAGGGGAGCCTCAGCGAAGTTGCAGCATCGCAAAAACACGGTAGTCCGGAGGAGGGGTTTCCCATAGAGGGGAGCCTCAGGGGAATCCCTGCAGAGCAAAAACAGGTGCTTTGGCTGGCAAAAGGGGTGAGTTTTGGGCTTGCACGCATTAATCGCTTTTCCATTGATTCCTATGGGAAACATTGTTTCGTTTTACGAACTTTTCGCCTTATGAACCTCGTCCCAGAACCAATTAAGTTCGTAAGACAAGGTAGCACTGTATGTGAAGGCTAAGCGTTGACCTTGACATTGCGTTAAAAAAATAAGCCTTCCCTTCCTTCCAAAGAAGTGTAATATATCTTTATAAGTGCCTTAGAAAGTGGGCAGAACGGCAGAAGGGCTGTGTGGTTTCTTCTAGAACAGGGGTCTCCAACTTTGGTAACTTTAAACCTGGCGGACCTGAACTCCCAGAATTCCCCAGCCAGTTTTACTTTAACCTTAGACTGTCTACAGTTGACCTCTCCCCTTTTCTAATAGGTCTGTAAGGGCCGTGCATAAGCGCACCATCGTGCCTACCATCCTTGTCCTATTGTCCAAATTTACCTATACCTACTTCCTTTGTTTATGTTTATGCCATACCTCTTATCTTGTACATGTTTTGATGAATGAATGAATGAATGAATGAATGAATGAAGAAGGAAGGAAGGGAGAGAGAAAGGAAAGAAGGAAGGAAGGAAGGAAGGAAGGAAGGAGGCTTCTCCCCACCTTTTCCGGCCCTGTTTCCTCCCAGGAGATTCCTAGAGAGGCCCACAGAGGCTTCTCCCCACCTTTTCCGGCCTTGTTTCCTCCCAGGAGATTCCTAGAGAGGCCCCACGGAGGCTTCTCCCTGCCTTTTCCGGCCCTGTTTCCTCCCAGAAGATTCCTACAGAGGTCCCACGGAGGCTTCTCCCTGCCTTTTCCGGCCCTGTTTCCTCCCAGGAGATTCCTAGATAGCCCCCACGGAAGTTTCTCCCCGCCTTTTCCGGCCCTGTTTCCTCCCAGGAGATTCCTAGAGAGGCCCCACGGAGGCTTCTCCCCGCCTTTTCCGGTTACAGTTTCAGAGGCTCGGGTTTGTAAGTGGAAAATGATTCTTGAGAAGAGGCAAAAAAATCTTGAACACCCGGTTCTTATCTAGAAAAGTTCGTAAGTAGAGGCGTTCTTAGGTAGAGGTACCACTACTGTATTCTTGTTTAGCTAGGGATTGCACCTTTTAGCACATACAAGTGAAACTCGAAAAATTAGAATAGCGTGCAAAAGTTCATTTATTTCAGTAATGCAACTTAAAAGGTGAAATGTAATATATAAGAGAGACTCATTACATGCAAGGCAAGATAGTTCAAGCTGTGATTTGTCATAATTGAGATAATTATGGGGTACAGCTCATGAAACCCCCCCCCCTCATCTCAGAGAATTAGAATATTACATGCGATCAATAAAACAAGGATTGTACATAGAACAATATCAGACCTCTGAAAAGTATAAGCATGCATATGTACTCAGTACTTGGTTTTGGGCCCCTTTTGCACCTGTACACAATCTGTGCACAACCTGTACACAATCTGAAGTTAGAAACATAGAAACATAGAAGACTGACGGCACAAAAAGACCTCATGGTCCATCTAGTCTGCCCTTATACTATTTCCTGTATTTTATCTTACAATGGATATATGTTTATCCCAGGCATGTTTAAATTCAGTTACTATGGATTTACCAACCACGTCTGCTGGAAGTTTGTTCCAAGGATCTACTACTCTTTCAGTGAAATAATATTTTCTCACGTTGCTTTTGATCTTTCCCCCAACTAACTTCAGATTGTGTCCCCTTGTTCTTGTGTTCACTTTCCTATTAAAAACACTTCCCTCCTGAACCTTATTTAACCCTTTAACATATTTAAATGTTTCGATCATGTCCCCCCTTTTCCTTCTGTCCTCCAGACTATACAGATTGAGTTCATGAAGTCTTTCCTGATACGTTTTATGCTTAAGACCTTCCACCATTCTTGCAGCCCGTCTTTGGACCCGTTCAATTTTGTCAATATCTTTTTGTAGGTGAGGTCTCCAGAACTGAACACAGTATTCCAAATGTGGTCTCACCAGCGCTCTATATAAGGGGATCACAATCTCCCTCTTCCTGCTTGTTATACCTCTAGCTATGCAGCCAAGCATCCTACTTGCTTTTCCTTCTGCCCGACCACACTGCTCACCCATTTTGAGACTGTCAGAAATCACTACCCCTAAATCCTTTTCTTCTGAAGTTAGTTGGGGGAAAGATCAAAAGCAACATGAGAAAATATTATTTTACTGAAAGAGTAGTAGATCCTTGGAACAAATTTCCAGAAGACCTGGTTGGTAAATCCACAGTCACTGAATTTAAACATGCCTGGGATAAACATACAGTATATCCATCCTAAGATAAAATACAGAAAATAGTATAAGGGCAGACTAGATGGACCATGAGGTCTTTTTCTGCCGTCAGACTTCTATGTTTCTATGTTTCTATGTACAATACACACACACACACTTTATCTTAGGTTGGGCTTCCAAGAATTGGGATAGGATTGTCAGACAGCTACTCAAAAGTGGTTTCGGCCCATCTTCCACCCGATTGATTGATTGATTGATTGATTATTTATTGATTGTGATGCTGAGGCCTTCCGACTGACATTTATGCACTTTATTGATGACTTGTTTGTATTTTATGGATTACACGTTTTCAGAAACCACATTGTTGAATGTTGGTGATTTTAAGTCGAGGACCACCTGATTTACAAATTTCGGTCCCCTCAGCTCCTTATCAAAAAACATTGGCTTCCGGGTGTGAGAATTTTACCAGAATTTCCCTGCGCCGTTGAAAGTAATTTCTAAAAGAAATGTCATCTAAATGACTAAAATCTTTTTTTTTTAAAAAAGGGGATGATTTTCTTTCATGGCACCAGAAGAATTTGGAAGCTGGAGATAATCATGGCAATGGACCAGATTACCTCTGGAACCACCTGCTACCGCATGAATCCCAGCGACCGAAAAGGTCCCACAGAGTTGGCCTTCTCCGGGTCCCGTCGACTAAACAATGTCGTTTGGCGGGCCCCAGGGGAAGAGCCTTCTCTGTGGCGGCCCCGGCCCTCTGGAACCAACTCCCCCCAGAGATTAGAACTGCCCCCACCCTCCCTGTCTTTCGTAAAATTACTCAAGACTCACTTATACCCCCAGGCATGGGGGAGTTGCCCCTAGGCCATTACAAGTTATGCATGGTATGTTTCTGTGTATGTTTGGTTTTATAATAGGGGTTTGTAGTTGTTTTTATTATTGGATTGTACATGTTGTGTTTATTATTGTTGTTGGCCGCCCCGAGTCTACGGAGAGGGGCGGCATACAAATCCAATAAATAATAATAATAATAATAATAATAATTATTATTATTATTATTATTATTATTATTATTATTATTATTATTATTAATTGCTGGGGACAATCCCAGACAGGCCTCGGAGTAGGCCGAAAGCCTAGCCTTTCCTAACAGCCCTTCGTAATGGCGTCTTAAGCAAAGCAACGCAGGCCGTCCGCAGTCCAAAGCCAGCAGGCCTCCTTCGCAGTTTGGCTAATCCCCTAATCTCTTGGATAATCTGTCCAAAAAAATATACACCTAAACTCCCTACCCCCCCAACCCCCTATAAAATTGGAGTGTGTCTCTGAATATAATACGGGGAGTGGGGCAGAGGGGGGGGGGCTAATCAGGCATGGTGGTTGGAGAAAAATCCCCCCCACCTCTCCCATTCCATTAATCACCCACCGTTGCCGTTTTATTAATTTTAAGAGGTGCTCGGTTTAATCTTGTAAAGTTAATGGGAAGGAGGAAGATTACGGAAACCACGTGGGCTCCAGAAAAGCTCGGATCGGCCTCTGGGGCTTTTCCCCCAACGAGTCAGACAATCCTAGCTTGGCAGAATCCATTGTTGGTAGAATTGCAACGAGAAGGATTTTTCTACTTGGTATTCCTAACCGGATGCTGTGTGGTTGGTTGATAGGACCAATAACGCTTGGAAGTTTCTAGTCCTCAAGATCCTGCCTGAGCAGGGGGTTGGACTAGAAGACCCCCAAGGTCCCTCCCAACTATTCTATTCTACTCTACTCTACTCTCTATTATACTCTACTCTTATTCTATTCTATTCTATACTATAATATACTCTATTCTTATTCTATTCTATTCTATATGCTACTCTTATTCTATTCTGCTCCACTCTTATTCTATTCTATTCTATTGTATTGTACAGTATTCTATTCTATTCTACTCTACTCTTCTCCTATTCTATACTCTACTCTACTCCACTCTTATTCTGTTCTATTCTACTCTACTCTACTCTACTCCACTCTACTCTACTCCACTCTTATTCTGTTCTATTCTACTCTACTCTACTCCACTCTACTCTACTCCACTCTTATTCTGTTCTATTCTACTCTACTCTACTCCACTCTACTCTACTCCACTCTTATTCTGTTCTATTCTACTCTACTCCACTCTACTCCACTCTTATTCTACTCTACTCTATTCTACACTCTACTCTAATTTTATTCTATTCTACTCTACTCTTAATCCATTCTGCTCTACTCTACTCTACTCTTATTCTATTCTACTCTACTTAACTCTACTCTTATTCGACTCTACTCTACTCTATCCTATTCCAATATTTCTTCGATATTATTGTTGAGTTGTCCACTGGCAAATTGGCCAACACAAGTTATCTCCATCATCATCATCATCATCATCATCATCATCATCATCATCATCATCAATAATAATTAGATTAGTATACCACCATTTTCTTAAGTTGACCAAAGCTAGTTGGCTGTGGCAAGTACACTAGGGCGAGTTATCCCATTTCGCATTGCCGGATGTCAACTGTTCCTTTTGCAACTGACCGGTGGGGATTTTGCCAATGCTGAAGGCGTTCAAGTGGCGATCCAGATGTTTTGGGGATATACCGCTATACTTATATACCACTCCACAGTGCTTTTACAGCCCTCTCTAAGCAGTTTACAGAATCAGCATATATTGTCCTTAACAATCTGGGTCCTCGTTTTACCCACTTTGGAAGGATGGAAGGCTGAGCCAACCTTGAGCCTGGTGAGATTTGAACTGGTGAACCACAGCCAGCAGTCAGCAGAAGCATCTTGCAGTACTGCACTCTAACCACTGCACCACCAAATATATCTCGCCATATTGTTTGTGGGAGAGGCACTCCCTCTCTGATTCCTCTCCTGATACCTATCCATTGTGGTTGAATCTCTGGCTTAGCTCTCATTCCATTCCATTCCATTCCAATCTCCTGTTCTGTTCTGTTCCGTTCCACTCCACTCCACTCTTCTTTCTCTATTCTATTCTATTCTATTCCATTCCATTCCCCCATCTTAAAAATACATCCAAGTTGTCTGATTTCAAATATCCTGGTCTTCAGTCTTCTTAATTTAATCTTCTTAATTTTTACTCTATTCTACTTTATCTACTCTCTTATTCTATTCTATTCTATTCTACTCTTATTCTATTCTGTTCTTCTCTACTCTACTCTATTCTCTTATTCTATTCTACTCTACTCTACTCTTATTCTATTCTGTTCTACTCTATTCTCTTATTCTATTCCATTCCATTCCTCCATCTCAAAAATACATCCAAGTTGTCTCATTTCAAATATCCTGGTCTTCTTTTAAAGAGGAAAAAATTGGTCAATCTTCTTAATCTAATCTTCTTAATTTTTACTCTACTCTTCTCTACTCTACTCTACTCTACTCTACTCTCTTATTCTATTCTACTCTACTCTACTCTTATTCTATTCTGTTCTACTCTACTCTACTCTCTTATTCTATTCTATTCTACTCTTATTCTATTCCATTCCATTTCATTTCATTCCATTCCTCCGTCTCCAAAATACACCCAAGCTGTCTCATTTCGAATATCCTGGTCTTCTTTTAAAGAGGAAAAAATTGGTCAATCTTCTTAATCTAATCGTCTTAATTTTAATCATTTTGCACGATCTTTTCCCCCTCCGTTTTATAATTTTGTAAGCCGCTCAGAATCGAGACAACCGTGGGGTGGGAGGCATATTAATGTAATAAGTGAATAAAATACAGTACATGGTTTTTACTTTCTGTGAACGTCTGGTGGTCTAAAAATCCTCAGCTTTGGGGCAAGAGATGATGCAATCCAGACAATTTAGCTTCTCTGCCCAGTGGCTGGGTGGGCGTGGCTATGGTGGGTGGGACCTAGGGTGGGCGGAGCCAGGGTGTATGGTTGATGGATGGATGAAACTCAGAAAGCAAATGCTCACGACATGAGACGTTGAAAGACAAAAACAAATAAAATGTATGGGTGGGAGGGAATAACACAAGCAGTCCTTTGACTTACAACCACAATTGGAAAATAATAATAATATATATATATATTATATTTGTATGCCGCCCCTCTCCGTGGACTCGGAGCAGCTCACAACAAAATAACCCAGTATGACAAATCTAATATTAAAAAAAAACATTTAAAACCCCAACATTAAAATCATGCAACACAATCATTCCATGCATAAACTATATATGCCTGGGGGTATCTTAATTCTCCCATGCCTGGCGACATAGGTGGGTCTTTAGCAATTTACGAAAGGCAAGGAGGGTGGGGGCGATTCTAATCTCTGGGGGGAGTTATAGTTATAGTTATAGTTTATTAGATTTGTATGCCGCCCCTCTCCGAAGACTCAGGGTGGCTCACAACATAACAGTGACACAATACATTACAAATCCAATAATAGAAAATTAAATCAATTTTAAAAAACATTAATAACATAGTAAAATCCCTAACTGTACAATCATACACATTCAACCTAATCCATCATACAATAAGGCCAAAAGCAAAATAAAAAAACGGGGGGTGGGGAGAAGGTGGTAATAATCCCCACGCCTGGTGACAAAGGTGGGTCTTCAGCATTTTACGGAAGGCGAGTAGGGTGGAGTCTGTTCGATTCTCTGGAGGGAGTTGATTCCAGAGGGCTGGGGCCACCACAGAGAAGGCTCTTCCCCGGGTCCCACCAGCCGATATTGTTTGGTCGACGGGACCCAGAGAAGGCCAACTCTGTGGGACCTAATCGGCCGCTGGGATTAGTGCGGCAGAAGGCGGTCTCGGAGGTATTCTGGTCCGATGCCACGAAGGGCTTTATAGGTCATAACCAACACTTTGAATTGTGACCGGAAACTGATTGAAGGAGAAGGTGGGAGGTATTCCGGAAGTGATAATAATAATAATAATAATAATAATAATAATAATAATAATAAGAAGAAGAAGAAGAAGAAGAAGAAGAAGAAGAAGAAGAAGAAGAAGAAAAAGAAGTTTCTAAATGTAAAATAATGCACTTGGGAAAAAGGAATCCTCAATCTGAGTATTGCATTGGCAGTTCTGTGTTAGCAAAAACTTCAAAAGAGAAGGATTTAGGGGTCGTGATTTCTGACAGTCTCAAAATGGGTGAGCAGTGTGGTCGGACAGTAGGAAAAGCAAGTAGGATGCTTGGCTGCATAGCTAGAGGTATGACAAGCAGGAAGAGGGAGACTGTGATCCCGCTGTATAGAGTGCTGGTGAGACCACATTTGGAATCCTGTGTCCAGTTCTGGAGACCTCATCTACAAAAAGATATTGACAAAATTGAACGGGTCCAAAGACGGGCTACAAGAATGGTGGAAGGTCTTAAGCATAAAACGTATCAGGAAAGACTTCATGAACTCAATCTGTATAGTCTGGAGGACAGAAGGAAAAGGGGGGACGTGATCGAAACATTTAAATATGTTAAAGGGTTAAATAAGGTTCAGGAGGGAAGTGTTTTTAATAGGAAAGTGAACACAAGAACAAGGGGGCACAATCTGAAGCTAGTTGGGGGAAAGATCAAAAGCAATATGGGAAAATATTATTTTACTGAAGGAGTAGTAGATCCTTGGAACAAACCTCCAGCAGACGTGGTTGGTAAATCCACAGTAACTGAATTTAAACATGCCTGGGATAAACATATATCCATTGTAAGATAAAATACCGGAAATAGTATAAGGGCAGACTAGATGGACCATGAGGTCTTTTTCTGCCGTCAGTCTTTTATCTTTCTATGTTTCTATGGCCCAGGTGACTACCAATCTGGTATGAGTTGCTGTCAATTAGCAGGAGCACTTAATAATAATCATAATCATCATCATAATAATAATAATGGACTCTGCTTTTTGAGCACCCCTTTTAAACAATCTCTTTCCCTCCTGTTCCAGATTCCACCAAGGGGATTACACCGTGGAGGTCAGCATCAACGATTACCTGGACATATACTGCCCGCATTATGAGATCCCGTTTCCCATGGACCAGATGGAGAGATACATTTTGTACATGGTCAACTACGAGGGACACAGCTCCTGCGACCACCGGCAGAACGGCTTCAAACGCTGGGAGTGTAACCGGCCGGATTCGCCCAACGGGCCCCTCAAGTTCTCCGAGAAGTTCCAACTTTTTACCCCTTTCTCCTTAGGATTCGAATTCAGACCAGGGCACGAGTATTACTACATTTGTAAGTACTGAAAGCTACCCTACGTTTCCCGTAGGAACCGGGCATGCTGGAGTTCTCCGGGGCGAGATGAAAGCTTGGAATAGGGGCGGGTTGCCATTACCGGTGCTACTGGTTCACTGCGCGCGCAGCTTTAGTTTTCTTGCATGTGCGTTGCAGCAGTTTTTGCCTCTGCGCATGCGCAGGAAGCGAAATGCGCTGAAATTTTGAGAGGGGATGCATGAGATTTCGGCAACGTTTTTTGCTTCCGGGCGTGCATGGAAGCAAAAAATTTTTCCTGATTGCTGGCTGCCCGAAGTTCGGCAGTTCGAGTTTCACCGGTTCAAGGTTGACTCGGCCTTCCATCTTTCCAAGGTCGGTAAAATGAGGACCCAAATTGTTGTGGGGCAATATGCTGGTGTTATTTATTATTTATTATTATTTATTAGATTTCTAAATACAGTGGTCCCTCGACTTGCGCGTTCTCGATTAGCGCGAAACGCTGCAACGCGGTTTTTCAAAAAATATTATTTAAAAAATAAAATATTAAAATATTATTTTAAAAAAATTTTTTTTAAAAAAAAAATTTTTTTTAAAAAAATTTTTTTTATTCTGTTCCCTGAATGGAGACCGCCGGCCGCTCAATCGGGCCGGCAGGGAACAGAATGGAGCCTTCCGCAGCGGGGCTGGTAAGGGGGGGAGCCGAGGGGGGAGCCGAGCCCAGCCCCGTGGCATTCGCTTTCCTCCCGCCGGCAGCCGACTGATCGTGGGCTCCTTCGCAACCTCGGAGAGCTTCCTGGTTTTCGTGAGCTTTCATGCCCCGGAAGCTCTCCGAGGTTGCGAAGGAGCCCACAATCAGTCTCGGCTGCGGGTGGGAGGAAGGCGAATCCCCCGTGGGCTCCGTTATATTTTCCGCTGCCAGCCAGGCCATGCTGGCGGCAGCGGAACAATCGCTGGGTGGAAGGCGTGCTCGGCTCTGCCGCTCCAGCCGCTTTCGGCCGAGCCTCCCCGGCCAAGCAGCCAGGGAAGTCGAGCCAGGCGTGGCGGCGGCAGCGCTGCTTCTCCGGTCGCCCGGTCCAATCCTGCCTCCTGCGCCGATGTTCCCCGCTGCGACGGAAGGCAGTCGCTTGGCTAGGGAGGCTCGGCCGAAAGCGGCTGGAGCAGCAGAGCCGAACACGCCTTCCACCCAGGGAGTCCTGCCCTTTCATTCCCGCCGACCACAGGGGCGAGGGGTGGGGATGAAGGGGCAGGACTTCCCGGGCGGAAGGCGTGCTCGGCTCTGCCGCTCCAGCCGCTTTCGGCCGAGCCTCCCTAGCCAAGCGACTGCCTTCCGTCGCAGCCGGGAACATCGGCGCAGGCCGCCGCCACGCCTGGCTCGACTTCCCTGGCTGCTCGGCCGAAAGGGGCTGGAGCGGCAGAGCCGAGCATGCCTTCCGCCCGGGAAGTCCTGCCCCTTCATCCCCACCCCTCGCCCCTGTGGCCGGCTCATCCAGGGGGGCGTGTGTGGACTGGCAAGCGGCAAGCGGGAAGACCAAGGGAAGGTTCCTTCAGCCGCCCAACACCTGATCCGCTCCGCAGCGCGGCAGCAGCGAGGAGCCGAAGATGGGGTTTCCCCTTTGCCTTTACCCCATCTTCGGCTCCTCGCTGCTTCCGCGCTGCGGAGCAGATCAGCTGTTGGGCGGCTGAAGGAACCTCCCCTTGGTCTTCCCCGCCGCCCACACGCAAACTCCACCATCTGCGCATGTGCGGCCATGAAAAAAAATGGCGCACATGCGCAGAAGGTTTTTTACTTCCGCATCCAGTATAACGCGGAAATCGGTTAGCGCGGGAGGTCTTGGAACGTAACCCCCGCGCTAATCGAGAGATCACTGTATAACAATTCAGTGATCCCTCGATTTTCGTGGGGGTTGCGTTCCCAGACTGCCCGCGAAAGTAGAATTTCCGCGAAGTAGAGATGTGGAAGTAAAAACACCATTTTTGGCTATGGACAGCCAAAAACTACGCCGCACACCCTTTTCCAAGGCCGCACAAGGAGCCGGGCTTGAAGTTGGGGGCGGAGAGTGACCAAAGTACGGAGGCCGGCAAAGATTGTTTTGAATGTCGGCCTCCCCCGCCCCCCAGCACCTCCGGCCCCCTCATCACTACCCCCCTGCCCGCCCGATCCGCCCCTCTCACCGGCTTTCTTGGGGCACGGGTCCTCCTGCAGCAGTGCTGGCGGCTACGGCTTCTCATCCTCCTCATTCGGCCGCTAGCCGCTCTGAGCACTTTGAGAATGCCCGCCCCGCCCCTCTCGCAGTCCCTTAGCTGAGAGCGCTTTTGTCCCAGCTGTCAGCGAGGGGGCTGCAGGAGAGGCGGGGCAGGCGTTCTCACAGAGAGAGAGCAACAGACAGAGCGAGATAGAAAGGAGAGAGGGAGAGAGAGAGGGAGAAAGAGAGAGAGAGAGAGAGCAAGAGGGGAGGAGAGTGGAAGGTAGAGAGAGAGAGAAATGATAGAAAAAAGGGGAGAAAAAAAGAGAAATGAGAAAATGATTGAAGCAGAGAATGACAGGAAAGAGAGAGAAAGAGAGAGAGAAGTGACTCTTGGTGATGACGTATGACGTCATCGGGCGGGAAAAACCGTGGTATAGAAAAAAACCCACGGAGTATTTTTTAGTTAATATTTTTTGAAAAAAACGTGGTGTAGCCGTTTCGCGAAGTTTGAACCCGCGAAAATCGAGGGATCACTGTATATATGAAATCTAATAACTATAAAATATGAAGATTTACTAAAACATTTTAAAAGACCCCATGTGCACTCACACACATTCGTCCAAACCAATCATATCTCATAGCGGCCGGAGAAAGTCTCATGATATTGTTACAGAGGGGGGGCTGTAAAGCACTATGAAGTAATATATAATTCTAAGGGCTATTACTATTTTCAAGAAAAATAGGAAATTTGTCCTTAGTTCTAGGAGAAATTGCTTCTCTCCTTGATTGGTTTCCATCCATTGCATCTTCAGATGCTTTGGAGAACAGCTTGACTCCTTCTTCTTTGTGGCCGACCCTCCAATACTGGAGTGCTGCTATTATATCACCCTAGTCCTTCTTTTCACTAAAGTAGACATACGCAATTTCTGCAAACGTTCTTATGTTTTAGTCTCCAAGCCCTTAAATCATCTTCCTTGCTCTTCCTTGCATTCTTTCTAAAGTCTTTTTATATATATACACTGCTCAAAAAAAAAATAAAGGGAAGACTTAAACAACACAATATAACTCCCAGTAAATCAAACTTCTGTGAAATCAAACTGTCCACTTAGGAAGCAACACATTGACAACCAATTTCACCTGCTGTTGTGCACGTTCAACTTTGTACAGAACAAAGTATTCAGTGAGAATATTTCATTCATTCAGATCTAGGGTGTGTTCTTTGAGTCTTCCCTTTATTATTATTATTTGAGCAGTGTATGTATGTATGTATGTATATCTCTGGGACCGCCTTCTGCCGCACGAATCCCAGCGGCCAGTTAGGTCCCACAGAGTGGGCCTTCTCCAAATCCTGTCAACTAAACAATGTCGTCTGGCGGGACCCAGGGGAAGAGCCTTCTCTGTGGCGGCCCCGGCCCTCTGGAACCAACTCCCCCCAGAGATTAGAATAGCCCCCACCCTCCTTGCCTTTCGTAAGCTCCTTAAAACTCACCTCTGCCGTCAGGCATGGGGGAACTGAGATATTCTTTCCCCCTTGGCCTCTACAATTTATGCCTGGTATGTTTGTATGTATGTTTGGTTTTATAATAAGGGTTTTTAGCTGTTTTAGTATTGGATTGTTACATGCTGTTTTTTATCACACTTGTTAGCCGCCCCGAGTCCACGGAGAGGGGCGGCATACAAATCCAATAAGTAAGTAAGTAAGTAAGTAAGTAAGTAAGTAAGTAAGTAAGTAAGTAAGTAAGTAAGTAAGTAAGTAAGTAAGTAAGTAAGTATCTATCCTAGTCTCCCTTAATTTTCAAATTCAGCACAAACATGTGATGTGTATATATATATATATATGTAGATTGTTCTGAGTTCGGGTTTTGCCCCGTGTAATATTTTGAGTGTCTATGCGACGTTTCGGTGAAATCACATTCACCATCATCAGGCTGAAGTTTCAAGCTTCGTGCTGTTGTAAATATTTACATATTTACATTCCATATTTACAACAGCACGAAGCTTGAAACTTCAGCCTGATGATGGTGAATGTGATTTCACCGAAACGTCGCATAGACACTCAAATTATTACACAGGGCAAAACCCGAACTCAGAACAATCTACATACATACACTGCTCAAATAAAATAAAGGGAAAACTATATATAGAAAATGATGTCTAAAACTGAGATCTTATCAAGGCATTATAAAGCAATACTAATATTTCATGGGTTCGTGATTCTATCCTTCTATTAATATAGCTAGGATTGCATTGTGGGTTTTTGGGGGGAGGGACAAGTTGGCATGTTGGCAACATACAAATGTAATAAATAATGATGATGATGATGATGATGATGATGATGATGATAATAATAATAATAATAATAATATTTTGGGCAGTGCAATATTGCTTTTTTTGTGTTTGTATCTCTGTGTGTGTAAGTTTTAAGTATAGAAATGAGTTCATTTGCTACTGGAAAAGCCTCCCACCTCCCCGAGACTCAAAATTCCCCCCACCCTCCAAATCTGCCTTGCCCCTTTGCAACGATGTCACAACATCTGTACATTGTCTCCCGTCACCCTTCAGCGGACTGTGTGGAAGATGCAATCAAGAGATTGTGTTTACAAACCACCGCGCACAGACAAGTATCACCCACCCCAATTTAGCTTGGAAGGATATTAGTGTTTCGCTGGCGCTAACTGGAGATAATCATCTAGTCTTGACTCGCAAAGAACCTTTTGTAGGTGAACGTGTGTGATTAAGAAGGGGGGCCGGGGAGGGCTATGTTTGCTATCCATGCCCTCAGTGCAGTCCCAACAAATTAAAAGCCACATCTAACAGAGAACACACATTTATCCACACTTAACCACTACATCATTGGGAGCTTTCCTCGAAAGTGTGTGTTTTTATCTATTTACTGGACCACCCTGTGGCCCTGCGTAAATCCTTTCAGAGATATTTCTTTACCATATTCCTCAATGTTTTCAACCAAGGCAGAGCTTCCAATATCCTTTTATATACTTTTCCGACATACTCTAAGCAAAGGCTCAGACTGGAAGACCTCCAAGGTCCCTTCTAACCCTGTTGTTGTTGTTATTCACAAAAAACAGTAATGCACAGCAAACAAGATTGATATGCTGTGTTTCGTATCACAATATCACAAGTTGAACACTTCCCAAGCTTCTAGGACTGTGTGATGCTATTTTCGTATGATGTGCTCAGATCCACGTTTGGTGGCCTTTTGCAACGGACAGATTGTCATTTTGTCAATGTTTATTGTCTAAAGTCTTTTGGCACAGCACCCAGTGTGCCGATTACCACTGGGACCGCCTGTGTTTGTGCCAGAGTCATTGTAGTTCGATTTTAAGATCATGATATTGGCATAGTAGTAGTAGCAGCAGCAGCAGCAGCAGTAGTAGTAGTACGTAGTAGTAGTACAGTGATCTCTCGGTTAGCGCGGGGGTTACGTTCCAAGACCTCCCGCGCTAACCGATTTCCGCGTTATATTGGATGCGGAAGTAAAACCACCATCTGCGCATGTGCGCCATTTTTTTCATGGCCGCACATGCGCAGATGGTGGAGTTTGCGTGTGGGCGGCGGGGAAGACCAAGGGGAGGTTCCTTCAGCCGCCCAACAGCTGATCTGCTCCGCAGCGCGGAAGCAGCGAGGAGCCGAAGATGGGGTAAAGGCAAAGAGGAAACCCCATCTTCGGCTCCTCGCTGCTGCCGCGCTGCGGAGCGGATCAGGTGTTGGGCGGCTGAAGGAACCTTCCCTTGGTCTTCCCGCTTGCCGCTTGCCAGTCCACACACGCCCCCCTGGATGAGCCGGCCACAGGGGCGAGGGGTGGGGATGAAGGGGCAGGACTTCCCGGGCGGAAGGCATGCTCGGCTCTGCCGCTCCAGCCCCTTTCGGCCGAGCAGCCAGGGAAGTCGAGCCAGGCGTGGCGGCGGCCTGCGCCGATGTTCCCCACTGCGACGGAAGGCAGTCGCTTGGCTAGGGAGGCTCGGCCGAAAGCGGCTGGAGCGGCAGAGCCGAGCACGCCTTCCGCCCGGGAAGTCCTGCCCCTTCATCCCCACCCCTCGCCCCTGTGGTCGGCGGGAATGAAAGGGCAGGACTCCCTGGGTGGAAGGCGTGCTCGGCTCTGCCGCTCCAGCCGCTTTCGGCCGAGCCTCCCTAGCCAAGCGACTGCCTTCCGTCGCAGCGGGGAACATCGGCGCAGAAGGCAGGAGAGGACCGGGCGACCGGAGAAGCAGCGCTGCCGCCGCCACGCCTGGCTCGACTTCCCTGGCTGCTTGGCCGGGGAGGCTCGGCCGAAAGCGGCTGGAGCGGCAGAGCCGAGCACGCCTTCCACCCAGCGATTGTTCCGCTGCCGCCAGCATGGCCTGGCTGGCAGCGGAAAATGTAACGGAGCCCACGGGGGATTCGCCTTCCTCCCACCCGCAGCCGAGACTGATTGTGGGCTCCTTCGCAACCTCGGAGAGCTTCCGGGGCATGAAAGCTCACGAAAACCAGGAAGCTCTCCGAGGTTGCGAAGGAGCCCACGATCAGTCGGCTGCCGGCGGGAGGAAAGCGAATGCCACGGGGCTGGGCTCGGCTCCCCCCTCGGCTCCCCCCCTTACCAGCCCCGCCGCGGAAGGCTCCATTCTGTTCCCTGCCGGCCCGATTGAGCGGCCGGCGGTCTCCATTCAGGGAACAGAATAAAAAAAAAATTTTTTTTTTAAAAAAATTTTTTTTAAATAATATTTTAATATTTTATTTTTTAAATAATATTTTTTGAAAAACCGCGTTGCAGCGTTTCGCGCTAATCGAGAACGCGCAAGTCGAGGGACCACTGTAGTTGTTGTTATTATTATTATTATTATTATTATTATTATTATTATTATTGGATGATCAGCATCAAAGTGGAGGTTAGAAGGATAATGGGGACACCTTTAGAAGACTTGATAAACTGATCAATCAGAATAGAGCTGGAAGGGACCTTGGAGGTCTTCTACCCCAACCCCCTGCTCAAACAGGAGACCCTATACCAGTGATGGCGAACCGTTTTTGGTTCCCGTACCAAACAGTGGGGGGGGGGGGGGGTTGCATGATATCACTAAGTTTTTCTTGTTATTTTTCATCAATTCGGCTGTCACCTTGTATGTTGACATCAATGATCCACACTTGTACTTGTATGGTGTAGTGTGTTTCATAATAATAATAATAATAATAATAATAATAATAATAATAATAATAATAATAATAATAATAATAACAACAACTGCTTGCCTCCAGAAGTTATGAATGCTCCAACACTGGAGGTTTTTAAGCAGATATTGGATAACCATCTGTCTGAAGTAGTGTAGGGGTTCCTGCCTAAGCAGGGGGTTGGACTAGAAGACCTCCAAGGTCGTTTCCAACTCTGTTGTTGTTGTTGTTGTTGTTGTTATTATTATTATTATTATTATTACTTGAAGACTATTCTTCGGAGAGGGGCGGCATACAAATCTAATAAATTATTATTATTATTATTATTATTATTATTATTATTATCACTTGAAAACTTCTTTAAAAATTCAGGGAGGTATTCGGAGATTCAGGGGAGGGATTCAGCCAGTTTGGACCAGTTTGGATGAACTGGATGTTAATTTTATATCTGGTTCGCCGAGCCCATAGTTGCAAGGACTGGCTGACCCCATCCCCCCCCCCCAGGAATCTCCACACGGGCCCTTTTGAATGTGAGGTGACTGCAGGACCCACATGGAAAGTCTGGGCAGGCAAAGAAGGGGCCTACCAGAAGTCAGGAAACGAGCCCATTTCCGGCCTCCAGAGAGCCTCCGTAGCCCTGGGGAGGCTGTTTTTGTTCTCCTGGAGACTTGAGGAAAGCATCACCCAGGATTGCTATTACTCACACCCTGCTTATATGTGGACGACACTCCCACACTGCCCCACCCACCGCGGATACATACATGACCCCCTCTGCTCCCCTGTTTCCCAACTTCCAGTGGGCCCGGTAGGCCCGTTTTTTACCCTCCTCAAGCTCCAGAGGCGCCATCCCCTGCCTCCCCAGAACTCCTCCGGAGGCCAAAAACACCTTCCCGGAGCCTGTGCACAAGCCGAAAATCGGTTGGCCGGCACACACGTGAGCGCTGGAGCTGTAATACAGTGATCCCTCGTCTTTCGCGGGGGATGCCTTCCAAGACCACCCGTGAAAAACGAATTTCCGTGAAGTGAAGATACAGTGTTCCCTCGATTTTCACGGGGGTTACGTTCCAAGACCTCCCGCGAAAGTCGATTTCCCGCGAAGTAGCAGTGCGGAAGTAAAAACACCATTTTTGGGTATGGACAGCCAAAAACTACCCCCACGCACCTTTTTTCAAGGCAGCGCAAGGAGCTGGGCTTGAAATTAGGGCAGGGAGCGACGAAAGTGCGGAGACCGGCAAAGATTGCTTTGAATGTCGGCTGCCCCCGCGCCCCCAGTGCCTCCGCCCCCCTCGCCGCTACCGCCCGCCCGCCCGATCCACCCCTCTCACTGGCTTTCTTCGGACACGGGTCCTCCTGCAGCAGCGCTGGCGGCTATGGCTTCTCATCCTCCTCATTCGGCCGGTAGCCGCTCTGAGCGCTTTGAGAATGCCTGCCTCGCCCCTCTCACAGTCCCTTAGCTGAGAGCACTTTTGTCCCAGCTATCAGCGAGGGGGCTGCAGGAGAGGTGGGGCAGGCGTTCTCACAGAGAGGGAGAGGGAGAAAGAGAGAGAGAGCAAGATGGGGGAGAGTGGAAGGTAGAGAGAGAAAAAAATGATAGAAAAAGGGAGAAAAAAGAGAAATGAGAAAATGATTGAAGCAGAGAATGACAGGAAAGAAAGAGAAAGAGAGAGAGAAGTGACTCTTGGTGACGACGTATGATGTCATCAGGTGGGAAAAACCATGGTATAGAAAAAAAAACCGCAGAGTATTTTTAAATTAATATTTTTTGAAAAACCGTGGTACAGTATAGCCGTTTCGCGAAGTTTGAACCCGCGAAAATCGAGGGATCACTGTAGTATTTTATGTATTTAACGAGTATTTGGACTTTTAAAACCCACCCTTTGGATTAAACAGTCATTGTATAATGTTTCTCAGCTGGAACTACATGGGATATCCTACCAGTTTCTTTAATCGAGTACGGTAGGACTGTAGAAGAATTTTATGAATTTTTTAAAAAATATTTTATTGATTTTCAAAAACAAACATAACAAACATGACATTCAACATTTAGTGGAGCTACAGTCGCTCCGCTCAAAGTGGAAGTCATCATTGTAATAAAAAAGAAAGGGGGGAAAAAGGATATTTTGTTATTTAACATCATCTATATGAAATATGTAAAATTATCAATTTTAAAATAGCAAGTAGCAACGTATATAAAAGTTTATAAAAATCGATATAGAAATTTTTAAGAGAAGAAGGAAGAGTTTACCTTTATATTGTAAATAATCACCAACTAATACAATTTAACTACCGTACTAAATTCAAATATGCAAAGTAATACAACAGCCTACTTATTTATTTTTCTTTGTTTCCCACCAAGTATATACCTTCTGCCAAATGGCATAAAGAAGAATTTTATGAATTTTTAATGGATTTAAAATTTTCAATGGATTTAATGGATTTAAGCCCCCTTTGAAAACCCGTGAAGTAGCGAATCCGTGAAAGATGAACCGCGAAGTAGCGAGGGATTACTGTAGCTCGCGTGCCAGCAGATATGACTCCGCGTGGCACCTTTGGCGCACATGACGTAGGTTTGCCATCACGGCTCTGTGACATGTTGGTTTTATATCATATTGTGTTAGGGTCACTTTTACGTCATCAAATGTCTTACAAAATTTGTCAAATTTCAATCCCAAGGAAGTCATAGATCCTGCGTGTTGGAGGCATTTTTTAAAGTTTTATCTACCATGTTTGCTTGCTTGCTTGCTTTATATCCCCACCTTTATTTATTTATTTATTCATCTATCTATCTATCTATCTATCTATCTATCTATCTATCTATCTATCTATCTATCTATCTATCTATCTATCTATCTATCTATTGGATTTGTATGCCGCCCCTCTCTGTAGACTCGGGGCGGCTAACAACAATAATTAAAAAACAGCATGTAAATCCATTACTAAAACAACTAAAAAGGTTGACTCAGCCTTCCATCCTTCCGAGGTGGGTAAAATGAGGACCCGGATTGTGGGGGCAATAGCCTGGCTCTGTTAAAAAAGTGCTATTGCTAACATGTTGTAAGCCGCCCTGAGTCTTAAGGAGAAGGGCGGCATAAAAATCAAATAAATAAATAAATTAAAAACCCTTATTGTAAAACCAATCATACATACAAACAAACATACCATGCATAAATTGTAAAGGCCTAGGGGGAAAGAACATCTCAGTTCCCCCTTGCCTGACGGCAGAGGTGGGTTTTAAGGAGCTTACGAAAGGTGAGGAGGGTGGGGGCAATTCTAATCTCTGGGGGGAGTTGGTTCCAGAAGGCTGGGGCCACCACAGAGAAGGCTCTTCCCCTGGGCCCCACCAAATGTTTAATAATAACTCAAGAAGGTGAACATGCCTAACACTCCTTCCTCGTCCTATTTGCCCCACAACAACCCTGTGAGGCTGGGTGGGTTGAGGGAAGACAGGCCCAAAGTCACTCAGCTGGTTTTGAGGCTACAGTGGGATTTGATCCCCCAATATCTCATTTTCTAGCATGGTTGAAAAAGTGTTGCCCTACGCTGCACCGGTTTGCCCAATTAAAAGGCTCCAGAAAATGAGAATAGCGTATAGATTTTATTTATCAAATTTGTATAGCTGCCCACTCTCACAAGAAATGACTCACGAGAAATAACTGGGGGCGTTGTTCAGCAATTAAAAGAAACCAATAATTATAGAAATACAATCATTGTAAGAACGTAAATCCATCATTATTTTTTTAAAAATCAAAATAAATTAATAAGTAAGAAACACAAACCACAGACATGAAGAAAATGAACTAGTGGAAGCATTTTAAGAGATTATTGGTTCCTTGGTCGTTTCACCCATCCCCCCTGTAAGATTTTAGTGAGTGAGCGAGTGAGTAAGTAAGTAAGTAAGGGAAGGAAGGAAGGAGGGGAGGGGAGGGAAGGGAAGGGAGGGAAGGGAGGGGAGGGAGGAAGGAAGGAAAGGAAGGGAAGGAAGGGAAGGGAGGAAGGAAGGGAAGGGAGGGGACGGAGGAAGGAAGGGAAGGAAGGAAGGGAAGGGAGGAAGGAAGGGAAGGAAGGGAAGTGAGGAAGGAAGGAAGGGAAGGAAAGGAAGGGAAGGAAGGGAAGGGAGGAAGGAAGGGAAGGGAAGGAAGGAAGGAAAGGGAGGAAGGAAGGGAAGGAAGGAAAGGGAGGGAGGGAGGGAGGGGAGGAAGGAAGGAAGGGAAGGAAGAGAAGGGAAGGGAGGAAGGAAGGAAAGGAAGGAAGGAAGGGGGAGAGAGAGAAAGGAAGAGAGAGAGAGAGAAAGAGAGAGAGAGAAAGAGAGAGAGAAAGAAAAAAATAGAATAGAATAGAATTCTTTATTGCCCGTTTGCTTTTACAACAAATTGTAGTCTTCACCTACAGGACAGGACAGGACAGGACAGAACATAATTCTTTATTGGCCAAGTGTGATTGGATGCACAAGGAATTTGTCTTTGGTGCAGATGCTCTCAGTGCACATAAAAGAAAAAGATACATTTGTCAAGAATCATGTGGTACAACACTTAATGATTATCATAGCGGTCAAATCAGCAATAGGGAAACAATCAATATTAATAAAAGTCTTGAGGATACAAGCAACAGATTACAGTCATACAGTTCATAAGTAGGAGGAAATGGGTGATAGGAATGAGGAAGGGAAAAAAACTAGTAGTAATAGTAGTGCAGACTCAGTAAATCAGTTTGACAGTGTTGAGAGGATTATTTGTTTAGCAGAGTGATGACTTTCGGGGGTGAAACTGTTCTTGTGTATATTTGTCTTGGGGTGCAGTTCTCTGTAGTGACGTTTTGAGGGTAGGAGTTGAAACAGTTTATGTCCAGGATGCAAGGGGTCAATAAATATTTTCACAACCCTCTTTTTGACAAGAAAGAAAGAAAGAAAGAAAGAAAGAAAGAAAGAAAGAAAGATTAATAATTAATAATAATTTATTAGATTTGTATGCCGTCCCTCTCCGAAGACTCGGAGAGAGAAGGAAAGAAGAGAAAGAAAGAAAAAGAAGGAATTGTTGCTTTCTACCACACATTTTAATCTCTGGAACTCACTGCTGCAGGATAATCTTAGGTTTGATCATCTTCCCCACTTCTTTTGTTTCCTAGTTTCATTATTTGCCTCGCTCATCCTCAAAGGATCTAAATGTGATTTTATTTATTTATTTATTTATTTATTTATTCATTCATTCATTCATTCATTCATTCATTCATTGGATTTGTATGCCGCCCCTCTCCGTAGACTCGGGGCGGCTAACAACAGTGATAAAAAACAGCATGTAACAATCAAATATTAAAACAACTAAAAAAAAACCTTATTATTAAACCAAACATACATACAAACATACCATGCATAAATTGTAAAGGCCTAGGGGGAAGGGAATATCTCAGTCCCCCCCATGCCTGACGACAGAGGTGGGTTTTAAGGAGCTTACGAAAGGCAAGGAGGGTGGGGGCAATTCTAATCTCTGGGGGGAGTTGGTTCCAGAGGGCCGGGGCCGCCACAGAGAAGGCTCTTCCCCTGGGTCCCGCCAAACGACATTGTTTAGTTGACGTACTCAGGATCCTCCCTCTGCCGTTCCCCACAATATTATCGTTTTGGCCAAGGAAAAACAAGGCTGTTGGACTAAATTCACACCACCCTATTGACCTCCTGGTGCGTCTCTGGAGCTCTTTAGAGTGGCCATGCCCCATTGAAACAGAGAGGGCCTGAGTCTCTCTTCCTTTTGGCACAATTATAATCTTCTGCCGAGATCTATTTTCATAATTAAAAGAAGAAGACGACGAAATCGGAGAACGCCAACTCCGACTTCTGATTACACTGTCAATCCTAACTAAGCAATCACAGCGACTGGTTTAATTAGCAAGAATGACTCTATTTAAACTCCATTGGGGCCTTGGGAATGGGGGATGCTTCGCTACCCAGCTGGGGCCACATCCTGAGAAAACAATAAAAATAAACCCAGCGTTCAGCACAGAACGAAAGAGAGCAGGGAGAAGAAATGGCTCAGAGAAGGAGAGAAAGTACAGTGATATCTCGTCTTACAAAATCCTCGTTATACAAACTTTTCGAGATACAAACCTGGGTTTTAAGATTTTTTTGCCTCTTCTTACAAACTATTTTCACCTTACAAACCCACCGCCACTGCTGGGATGCCCCGCCTCCAGACTTCTGTTGCCAGCAAAGCACCTGTTTTTGCACTGCTGGGATTTCCCTGAGGCTCCCCTCCATGGGAAACCCCACCTCCGGACTTCTGTGTTTTTGTGATGCTGCAGGGGAATCCCAGCAGCGCAAAAACGGGCGCTTCGCTGGCAACGGAAGTCCAGAGGTGGGGTTTCCCAGTGAAGGGAGCATCAGTGAAATTGCAGCATTGCAAAAACACAGAGGTCCGGGGGTGGGGTTCTGAGGAATTCACTAAACGAACGTTTGCAAATGGAGGATTCCCTGTAATCCAAGTCATTCTTTGACCATTATTAATTTATTTTTATTTATTTATTTAATTTGACCTCTACGCCATCCCATCCCGAAGGACTCAGGGCGGCTCACAATCATATAAAATTACCATATATATTTACACAAATGACTGCCAAAACCCCCCAAAAACCTAGAAACGGAGAAGAAAAAAAATCTAGAGCTGGTTGGGGGGTTTTTTCTCTCTCTCCTATCAGCTGATAATATCTAAAGTCACCTCCAAATATGCTTTTAGACCTTGTCTTACAGCACAGTAGGGTTTTCTTTAATCTTTTTTTGTAGCTTTTCTAACTTTGGGAACTTGCTTTGAATTAGGAGCTGTTGCAAATGTGTCCCAGAAACGGGACAGAATGTAATTATTATTATTATTATTTTTTGCAAGAACAATTCACCTAGGCAACAAACTGGAGCGTTCATTAAAAATCCTTCCTAAGCAGGTTAGAAACCAACCGCCGAGCCGTAAACTGGCGCCAGGCCGTGACATGCCGGAAAGTGGGCCACACGAACAAGCGAAGCCCCATCCGCGGGTTGTACACCAAACCACGCACCCTCCAGTCCGCGGAAAACCCTCTTCCCACAGAACCAGTCCCTGGTGCCCCAAAGGTTGTGGGAAGGGGTGATGGCACTGGATAGGTTGGGATCAGAAGCGGGCTGCTGCATGGACGATCCGGTACGCCGTCCTGGTAGAAAAAAATGGAGATGTGCACGCATATCTGCCTCCCTGATGTGTGCATAGGCGCGCCAGCGCGCGATTCAGCTTCTGCACATGTGCAGGAAGCGTAATTTCGCATGACGACACTTGCATGTTCTTGCGCGTGCCAAGTCCCCGGAGAGGGGCAGCATACAAATAATAATAATAATTATTATTATTATTATTATTATTATCATTATTATCATTATTATTAATACTAATAATAATTATTAATAATAATTATTATTAATGATAATTATTAATAATTGTTGAGTCTGCAGAGAGGGGCAGCATACAAATAATAATAATAATTATTATTATTATTATTATTATTATTATCAGCATCATTATTATTATCATTATTATTAATAATAATAATAATTATTATTAATAATTATTAATAATTGTTGAGTCTGCAGAGAGGGGCAGCATACAAATCTAATAAATAAATAAATAAATATAATAATATAATAATAACAATAGTTGTTTGTTTTGTTGTGATTGTTACTATTGTTGTTGTTGTTATTATTATTATTATTATTATTATTATTATTATTATTATCATCATCATTATTATTTTCCGGCAATTTTTGGCGATTTCTTTGCTTCCGCGCATGTGCACGTGTGGAAGGAAAGAAATAGCCAAAAATCGGCAAAATCTCCATTGCATGAGTGGTCCTTGCACAAAATTTAGCTTCCTAGACATGCGTAGAAGCCAAATCTCGCGCCGTGCATGCGCCCACGCCAGTCACCGGGAACACACTGGGAGCCCGGTGACAGGGAGCCCTTCACCGGTCGGGATAGCCTTGTTAGCACCCACCCCTCTCATTGAAGAATGAAATATCTAGGGTTGAGGGACCAGTGAATGCAGGTAGGCCTCAATTGAAAACCATTCGTTTAGGGATCATTCAAACAGTCCTCACTCTTACGACCTTCCAAGCATTCCTACAGTCATGTGATTAAAAATTCAGGTGCTTGGCCACTGACGTGTACTTATGACAGTTTCAGTATCCCAGGGGAGGTCAGGTGATCGTTTCCAAGATGGCGCCGGATAAGCAAAGCCCATGGGTGGAGCCAGCTTCACTCAACAACCACCTGATTCTCTTAATAACTGCAACTTAGCAAGCAGAGGAAAAAAAAGTACTGCAGGCTACTAAAGCTGGCTGCTAGATCTGCAGGTCAGCAGTTCAAATCTCATCCCCGGCTCAAGGTTGACTCAGCCTTCCATCCTTCCGAGGTGGGTAAAATGAGGACCCGGATTATGGGGGCAATAGGCTGGCTCTGTTTTTTTAAAAAGTGCTATTGCTAACTCGTTGTTAGCCGCCCTGAGTCTCGGGACAAGGGCAGCATTAAAAAAAAAAATCTAATAAATAAAAATAAATAAATAAAAAATTTGTAAAGCTGGGCGTGGCTTACTTAAAAAAAAACCTTGGTTACCAACAGAAATTCTGGTCTCAGTTGTGGTGATAACTCCAGGACCAACTGTAATAATAGTATTAATCTACAAAAATAGTAGTAATAATAATCAAGGACCTCATAGCCATGCTGTTCTGCCGGAGTGTTTCAACCGCCCGTAATTACAGAGTACAGTAATTAGTCCAGGAAGACACACACCACACGATAAAAGGAAAACCCAAAAGTTTTTATAAACAGAAAAACAGAAACAGCTCCCTTTTTAAATGTCAAAGGCACAGGTGAAATGCAATCCAATTGCTCACCCAATAATTGGGAAATTGAGTCCAATTCTAAAGTCCAGAATCCAGCACACAATCTTGAACCGCACAAAAACCACGATCTTGACGAAACAATGAATCAGATAAACTGCCATGAGGCTAAAACACCAGGCTGCACTTTTATCTGTAGCACTAATTACTGGAGCCCCACCCAACCACAGGTGGCCTCATTTTCTCTTGTAATAATCCTTCAGTTGTTGTCTCCTATGCATCACTCTACGCATGCGTGGCTGTGTCATTAATTCTTGTTCAGAATCCAGGGATGATACAGATGATTGATCTCCTCCTGGGCTGTCTGCCAAACTCCCCTCTTCCCTGTCACTCACGCTTCCTTGGTCAGAGGAGGCTTCGTCGGCAGATTCCATCGGGAGCAAAACAGGCCTGCGGCATGTGGGTGTTTCCCCCACATCCACCTGCACATTCCTTGGGGCAGGAGCTGGGCCAGAGCTAACCATAACACATGCACTATTGGAAACTAGGGTTTTGACCGTTCTTCGTGTTTTTTATGCTCTTCTAAAGTAATGGGTTTTTTTCCCCGACCTCATCAATTTTCAGATGGGTAAAAATCAACTGTCCAGCATGCTGGCTGGGAAATTCTGGGAGTTGAAGTCCACTCATCTTTAAAGTTGCTGAGGTTAAGAAACACTGCTCTGAAACATCTGTGGTTTTTTTCCAATCTTGATTTGTTCTTTTCAGCCAGATTAAATTATTGTTTCCTCTTCTTTTCCTTCGCCCAGTTTACAATAACCTTTTTTGCCCAAATAGCATCATTTAATCATCCTCGCCTGCCTATCTTCCTTCCTTCGTCTTCCTCTTTCTCTTCGTTCCTGCCTCCCTGCTTTCTTTTCCTCCTCTTCTCCTCTTTTCCCTTCTTTCCTTTCTCTTCCTCTTGCTTATTTTCCCCTTCCTCTTTCTCCTTCATTCTTTCCTCTCGCTCCCTCTCATATTCCTTCCATCCTATTTTTTCCTCTTCCTTCTTCTCCCTTCCTTTTCTCCTTCCTTCCTCTCCCTTTCTTTTGTCCTTCCTTCTCCATCCCTTCTTCCTTCTTTCCCTCCTTTCTTTTCTTCTTCTCCCTCCCTCTCTTGTCCTTTCTTCCTTCCTCTCTTCCTATTCCCTTCTTCTATTCATTCTTCTCCCTTTCTCATTCCTTACTTTTCTTTTTCCTTCCCTCTCTTCTCCTTCCTTTCTTCTCTCCCTCTCTTCTTCCTTCCTCCCTCCCTTCCTTTTCTTCTTCTCCCTCCCTCTCTTGTTCTTCCTTCCTATCTTCCCATCCCTTTCTTCTATTCCTTCTTACTTTTCTTTCTCCTTCCCTCTTCTCCTTCCCTCTTTCTTCTCTCCCTCTCTTCTTCCTTCCTTCCTTCCTCCTTTCCTTCCTTTTCTTCTTCTCTCTCCCTCTCTTGTCCTTCCTTCCTCTCTTCCTATCCCTTTCTTCTATTCCTTCTTACTTTTCTTTCTCCTTCCCTCTCTTCTTCTTCCTTCTTCCTTCTCTCCCTCTTCTTCCTTCCTTCCTTCCTTTACTTTTCTTCTTCTCCCTCCCTCTTGTTCTTCCTTCCTTCCTCTCTTCTATTCCTTCTTCCTTACTTTTCTTTCTCCTTCCCTCTCTTCTCCTTCCTTTTTCTTCTCTCCCATTCTTCTTCCTCCCTCCCTCCCTATTCCTTTCTTCTAATTCCTTCTCCCTTTCTTCTCTCCCTCTTCTTCCTTCCTTCCTTCCTATTCCTTTTGTCTAATTCCTTCTCCCTTTCTCCTCCTTTCTTCTTCCTTCCCTCTCTCCTCCCTCTCTTCCTTCTCCTTTCTTCTAATTTCTTCTTCTTCCTTCCTTCCTTTTTTCTTCCTTCCTTCCATCCTTCCTTCCTTCCTTCCTCTCTTTTAATGTTTTTAGTGAGAGATTACATAGGGGTAAACATGGAAACTTATCCCAGCTAAGCCTGTTAGAATTCACGTCATGTGGAACATTGCAAATTACGCTTCTTTGAGGCAGTTATATTTAGCAGACATGAAAGAGTGAGCATTACCTTCTTCCATAGTTTGCAAATTGGAATTCCATTAACCTCCCAGGCATTCGGAGGAAGAGCCTCCTTTACTCCATGCGCCACACTTAGGGGTCAAGGTTAAGCGGTGGCTTTTCCCGCCAGAAAGGGGTGTTTTCTGTTTCTGATAGGGTTCTTAAGAAAAGAAGCGTTTCGAAAATAAAAACAGCCTGAATCTCAATGCGAACAAGACCAGAGGCTGGCAGGAAAAGAGGGAAACAGGTGGTTTTTAAGCTCAGGAAGGTGGGGGAAGAGACATCTATAAAACAGAACAGAATAACAGAGTTGGAAAGGACCTTGGAGATCATCTAGTCTAGCCCCCTACTCAAAGAGAGGATCTTACATCATTCCGGACAAATGGCAGGCAAGTCTCCTTTTAAAAACCTCCAGTGTTGGTGTCTTTACAACTTCTGGAGGCAAGTCATCCCACGGGTTAATTGTTCTCACTGTCAGGAAATTTCTCCTTGGTTCTCGGTTTCTTCTCCTTGATTAGTTTCCATCCGTTGCTTCGTGTCCTGCCTTCAAGTATGTTGGAGAATCGGTTGACTCCATCTTCTTTGTGTTGGCCCCTGAGATATTGGAACACTGCTGTCATGTCACTCCTAACCCTTCTTTTCATTATTATAATTATAATTATAAATATAACAATAATAATAATAATAATAATAATAATAATAATAATAATAATTTATTAGACTTGTATGCCGCCCCTCTCCAAAGACTCGGAGCGGCTCACAACAAATGGGTTGTAATAATAATGGGTTTTTAAATTAGTTTTAATATTGGATTTGTATCATAGAAATATAGAAGACTGATGGCAGAAAAAGATCTCATGTTCCATCTAGTCTGCCCTTATACTATTTCCTGTATTTTATCTTACAATGGATATATGTTTATCCCAGGCATGTTTAAATTCAGTTACTGTGGATTTACCAGCCACGTCTGCTGGAAGTTTGTTCCAAGGATCTACTACTCTTTCAGTGAAATAATATTTTCTCATGTTGCTTTTGATCTTTCCCCCAACTAACTTCAGATTGTGTCCCCTTGTTCTTGTGTTCACTTTCCTATTAAAAACACTTCCCTCCTGAACCTTATTTAACCCTTTAACCTATTTAAATGTTTCGATCATGTCCCCCCCTTTTCCTTCTGTCCTCCAGACTATACAGATTGAGTTCATGAAGTCTTTCCTGATACGTTTTATGCTTAAGACCTTCCACCATTCTTGTAGCCCGTCTTTGGACCCGTTCAATTTTGTCAATATCTTTTTGTAGGTGAGGTCTCCAGAACTGAACACAGGATTCCAAATGGGGTCTCACCAGCACTCTATATAAGGGGATCACAATCTCCCTCTTCCTGCTTGTTATACCTCTAGCTATACAGCCAAGCATCCTACTTGCTTTTCCTACCGCCCGACCAATCATATTGTATTTTGTTACTGTTGTGATCTGCTCCAAGTCCTCGGAGAGGGCGGTGTACATATTTAATTAATAATAATAATAATAATAATAATAATAATAATAATAATACCGGTAATAATAATAATAATAATAATAATAATAATAATAATAATACCGGTAGTAGTAATAATAATAATAATAATAATAATAATAATTATTATTATTATTATTATTATTATTATTATTATTATGTGCTCTTGCTAATTGGCAGCAACTCATACCAGATTGGGAGTCGCCTGGGCCAACAGAGGCTGCGCTAGGTGTTGGGATTTTGGTGCATCTGGTGACAAATGGGCTGCAGAAGAAACAGTCCAGTCCTGCTATGGAACCAGGGAATACAAGAATGCAGCTTGGATAAAAAAGGGGAGAAAGAATCAAAAAGATACTAAAAGAAAACAACAGCAGAAATGGTGGAGGAGACGGCAAGGAAGATGAAGAGCATCTTCAAGGAGTGTCATTTGCCTTCAAGCAAGAACTGGGGGGCCACAAAATAGACAAAGTACTGTAATTGGTGGGGGCAGGGGGAGAGGAACGATGCTACGGTGTTTGGGGAATTTAGAATTCAAATGGAAAAGCACCTGCCACACAACGTCCCAGAAATAACAATTGTGGATAAGAAGGACAAACAAGTCTGGATAATGAACGTGGCAGCACCGGGAGACGGCGGAACCGCGGAGAAAGAACTGGAGAAGATCACAAAATGCAAAGACCTACAAACAGAAATAGAACAGCAGCGGCGAATGCAAGGAAAGGTGGCACCAATACTGATAGGAGCCTTGGGTGCCATCCCAAAACATCTGGATCGCCACTTGGACATTGACAAAATCCCCATCAGTCAGTTGCAAAAGGAAGAGCTGTCACTCTGCAATGCGAAATGGGACAACTCGTCCCCAGCCTACTTGCCACGGCCAACTAGCCTTGGTCAACTTGTGGTGGCCAATTTGCCAGAGGACAACTCAACATTGCCAACCTGCCGTGGGACAAGAGTAACACTAGAAATATTAGGAGAGGAGAGGAGAGAATAGAATATTAATTGTCCAAGTGTGATTGGACACACAAGGAATTTGTCTTGGTGCATATGCTCTCAGCATACATAAAATAAAATATACATTTGTCAAGAATCATGTGGTACGACACTTAATGATTGTCATAGGGGTCAAATAAGCAATGAAAAAACAATATTAATAAAAATGTTAAGGATACAAGCAACAAATTACAGTCATACAGTCCTAAGTGGAAGGGGATGACTGATAGGAATGATGAGAAGACTAATAGTAATGCAACCTTAGTGAATAGTTTGACAGTAATGAGGGAATTATTTGTTTAGCAGAGTGATGGCGTTTGGGAAAAAACTGTTCTTGTATCTAGTTTTCATGGTGTGGTGCTCTGTGGCATCAGTTTTGAGGGTGAGAGTGGAAACAATTTGTGTCCAGGAAGCGAGGGGTCAGTAAATATTTTCCCGGACCTCTTTTTGACTATATATCTATAGTCTATATATATATATAGAGAGAGAGTCTATATATCCATTACATTCAAACCAGACAGTTCATACTTACTGCTGCTACTGGTGTGATATATATATATACTTACTAATAGATAAATAGATAAAAACTGTAAAGGAAATACAGTTTATATGAATAATATATAAATGAAAATTTAACGTTAAGGCAATTTACCGAAGAAAGGCCAAAGAGGTTGATACTTGTATTTGTAAATGTGTTGTTTTGTCCTGTTAGAAACATAGAAGATTGATGGCAGAAAAAGACCTCAAGGTCCATCTAGTCTGCCCTTATACTATTTCCTGTATTTTATCTTAGGATGGATATATGTTTATCCCAGGCATGTTTAAATTCAGTGACTGTGGATTTACCAACCACATCTGGAAGTTTGTTCCAAGCATCTACTACTCTTTCAGTAAAATAAAATTTTCTCATGTTGCTTCTGATCTTTCCCCCAACTAATCTCAGATTGTGGCCCCTTCTGTCCTCCAGACTATACAGATTGCGTTCATGAAGTCTTTCCTGATCAGTTTTATGCTTAAGACCTTCCACCGTCTTTGGACCTTTGTCAATTTTGTCGATATCTTTTTGTAGGTGAGGTCTCCAGAACTGGACACAGTATTTCAAACGTGGTCTCAACAGCGGTTGATACACTGCTCAAAAAAATAAAGGGAATATTCAAAGAACACATCCTAGATCTGAATGAATGAAATAGTCTCAATGAATACTTTGTTCTGTACAAAGTTGAACGTGCACAACAGCAGTTGAAATTGGCTGTCAATCAGTGGTGGACAGTTTGATTTCATAGAAGTTTGATTTACTTGGAGTTATATTCTGTTGTTTAAGTGTTCTCTTTATTTTTTTGAGCAGTGTATGTTTGTCCTTATTTTAATGTTTTTAATGCTTATATTCAATAAAAATCATTTTTAAAAAACCAAAAAACTGCCACATCCAGTCTAAACCTCTGGTTGGCTGCACGACCCACCCCAATAATAGGAGCAGCCGGAGGAGGAGGAGGGGGAGGAAGTGGTGTTAGCGGCACAGAACCATTTATATCAAGTAAGGCGAAGAAAGAGAAGGGATTTACGGATGAAGACGCCAAAGTGGAAGAAACAAAAGAGGTCAGGGGTTAAATGCAATGAGCCATCTTGAGCCTTTTTTCAGATGGAGGTGAAAACTGGGGGATTAGAAGAGGATTGGTAAAAGACTGAAAAGGCAATGAAGCAAACTGCCTTTCGTCTCTTTGCAAGGGTGTATTAAAACTTCGGCAAGACGTCGGCCTCTCCTGCACTCCGGGCTCTTCTACTCAAACCTCCAGAGATCGTTTAAAAGGAAAAAAAAAACCAGTCAAGATGGCGGCTCCAATGATGTGGCCCTGCTTCACAGTTTTTTTAAAAAAATGGTTACTTGCTTCACATCTGCTGCAAAAAAAGGTTGTAAATCAGTCATGCGATGACCTGCTTTACGACTGTGATGGCTTATTACGTTAATGGTTGTTGTGGTTGGCTCTGGCCCAGCTCCTGCCCCAGGGAATGGGGAGGTGGATGCAGGGGAAACTTCAACATGTCACAGGCCTGTGTTATTGCCGACAGAATCAGTTCAGAGTTTAGTTTCCTCGGACGAAGAAGGTGGGAGTGACTCCGCAGAGGAGGGCTTGGCACACAGCCCAGGCAGTCAATCTCCCTTATCTTCCCTTGATTCAGATGATGACATTTTGGACCCATGCAAGCTCAGAATTATGCGTAGAAGAGACCAAGTAAGAACATATTACAGGAAATAAGGGAGGCCACCTGTGTTTGGGTGGGGCTCCAGTAATTAGGGCTGCTGCTATAAATAGCAGCATGTGGGTTTGGCCGTTGTGGAAGAATATCTGATCGGAGTTCGTCAGGAATCTTGTGTTGCTGGACTTTGTTGCTTTTTCACGCCTTTGAAAGCAAAGCACAGCAACATAAGGGAAATTGTACAGACTACCCAGTTGTTTTGGGAAGAGTGCTCTTTGCAATACAAAAAGAGTGCTTTGTTTATTTTGAATTTTGTGATAAAGAACATTGTTTTGAATTTTCAAATGTGTATGTGTCTGAAATTTGTACTTTTGAATTTTCGGGAGGCTGCTATCAGAGAGCCCGGCAGAACAACGGTCAGGGCCATTTTGGCTGTAAGTCAAGGACTACCTGTACCACCAAATTCTTAGCAAGTACTATATTTTTCGGGGTACAAGACACACCTTTACACACACACACCCCAAATAGAATAGAATGGAATAGAATTCTTTGTCGGTCAAGTGTGATTGGACACACAAGGAATTTGTCTTTGGTGCAGATGCTCTAAGTGCACATTAAAAAAATATACAGTATTTTTCGGTGTATAAGACGCACCTTTTTCCTCCCTAAAAGAGGCTGAGAATTAGGGTGTGTCTTATATTCTGAATGTAGCTTTCCCCCCCCCCCAAACCATAACTAGCTTCTAATTTGGCTCAGGAATTCTGGGAAATGAAGTCCACAAGTCATAGAAGAACCAAGTTTACCTACCCCTGTAATCTAGTCCAACCCTCTGCTTAGGCTACACTACTTCAAACATATGGTTATCCAACATCCTTTCAACATCTTCCAGTGTTGAAGCATTCACAACTTCTGGAGGCAAGCTGTTCCACGGATTAATTGTTCTGTCAGGATATTTCTCCATAGTTCTAAGTTGCTTCTCTCCTTGATTAATTTCCACCCGTTGTTTCTTGGTCTACTCTCAGGTGCTTTGGAGAATAGGTTGACTCCCTCTTCTTTGTGGAAACTCCTGAGATACTGGAAGACTGCTATCCTGTCTCCCCTGGTCCTTCTTTTCATTAAACTAGCCATGACCAGGTTCTTAAGTAGAAAAGTTTGCAAAAAGAAGAAATTTTTCCCATAGGAATCAATGTAAAAGCGAATAATGTGTGGGATTGGGGAAACCACAGGGAGAGTGGAGGCCCTGTTTCCTTCCAGATTCCTAGAGAGGCGCCATGTAGGCTTCTCCCTGCCTTTTCCGGCCCTGTTTCCTCCCAGGAGATTCCTAGAGAGGAATCTTCTTCGCTCTTTGTTTAGTTTCCACCCATTGCTTCTTGTTCTACCCTCGGGTGCTTTGGAGAATAGCCTGACTCCCTCTTCTTTGTGGCAATCCCTGAGACATTGAAACACAGCTATCATGTCTCCCCTGGTCCTTCTTTTCATTAAACTAGCCATGACCAGTTCCTGTAACTATTCTTCATATGTTTTAGCCTCCAGTCCCCTAATCATCTTTGTTGCTCTTCTCTGCACTTTTTCTAGAGTCTCAACATCCTTTTTACATCGTGGCGACCAAAACTGAATGCAAATATTCCAAGTGTGGCCTTATAAAGTGGTATTAACACTTTGCGTGATCTTGATTCTATCCCTCTGTTAATGCAACTATGTTGGCTTTTTTGGCAGCTGCTGCACAAGGCTGGCTCATATTGAAATGGTTGTCCACTTGGACTCTCTTTCAGTTACTACTGTTGAGCAATGTACCACCTATGCTGTACCTGTGCATTTTGTTTTTCTTGCCTAAATGTAGAGCCTTACTTTTTTCACCATTGAATTTCATTTTGTTAGATAAGCGCCCAATGTTCAAGTCTGTCAAGATCCTTCTGTATCTTGTGCCTATCTTTGGAGAATTGACTCTTCCACCATTTCTTTGATCTTGGTGTAACTCTTGTCCCGCAGTGAGTTGGCCATGTGACACGTTGGTCATGGCAAATTGTCATAGACTGGTCCTACCGAGTGCTAATCTGGCAGCATCTTTCTTGACCGCTGGTTCCTTTGCTCTTGACATTTGATCCTGTAGTAATAATAATAGTAATAATAATGACTCCTTAGTCAGTGGTTCTCAACCTTTCCAATGCCGCAACCCCTTAATACAGCTCTTCATGTTGTGGTGACTCCCAATCATAAGTCTAGCGCTATTTTTCCTAACAGAGCTTTAAACTGATTGGCAGGAAAGTCAGGGGGACACCCCTGCTATAAACGCCTGATTGGTTGGATTGTAAAAACATCTTCCAAGGTGCCAGAATAGAAGCTTTAGTTCCTAACACCTTGGGAAATTTATCATTCATTCATTCATTCACTCACTCACTCACTCACTCACTCACTCACTCACTCACTCACTCATTAGATTTGTATGCCACCCCTCTCCGCAGACTCAGGGCGGCTAACAACAGTAAAAAGACAATTGAAACAAATCTAATATTAAAAAATTCTAAAAACCCCAATTTAAGAGATCAGTCATAAATACAGTCATGCCATACATAAATTTTATAAGCCATGGGGAAGGGAATATTTCAATTCCCCCATACCTGATGACAGAGGTGGGTTTTTAAGAGCTTACGAAAGGCAAGGAGGGGGGGGGCAACTCTGATATCTGGGGGGAGTTGGTTCCATAGGGTCGGGGCCGCCACAGAGAAGGCTCTTCCCCTGGGTCCCGCCAAACGACATTGTTTAGTCCAGTGATTTTCAACCTTTTTTGAGCCGCGGCACATTTTTTACATTTACGAAACCCTGGGGCACATTGAGCGGGGGGGGGGGGCGCTAAAAAATGTTTGGCCAAAAATATCTCTCACTCTCTCTTCCTCCCCCCTGCTCTATTTCTTTCTCCCTCCCTCTTTCTCTCCCTTCCTTCCTCTTTCTTCCTCTCTCTCCATCCCTCTTTCTTTCTCTTCCTTCTTTCCTCTCTTTTTTGCTCTCTTTCTCTCTCCCTCTATGTCATTCTCTCTCTCTCTCCTTCCCTCCCTCTCTTTCTCTCTCTCTCTTGCTTTCTTTCTCTCTCTTTCTCTCTCTTTCTCTCTCTCTTTCTTTCTCTTGTTCTCTTTCTCTCTCTCTTGCTTTCTCTCTCTCCCTCCGTCCCTCTCTTTCGCTCTCTCTCTCTCTTGCTTTCTTTCTCTCTATTTCTCTCTCTCTCTCTCTCTCTTTCTCTTGTTCTCTTTCTCTCTCTCTTGCTTTCTTTCTCTCTCTCTTGTTCTCTCTCTCTCTCTCGCTCTTTCTCTCTTGCTTTTTCTCTCTCTCTCTCTTGCTTTCTTTCTCTCTTGCTTTCTTTCTCTCTGAGCTTCGCGGCACACCTGACCATGTCTCTCGGCACACTAGGGTGCCACGGCACACTGGTTGAAAAACACTGGTTTAGTCGACGGGACCCGGAGAAGGCCAACTCTGTGGGACCTAACTGGTCGCTGGGATTCGTGCGGCAGAAGGTGGTCCCCGAGATATTCTGGTCCGATGCCATGAAGGGCTTTATAGGTCATAACCAATACTTTTCCCCTGTGAAATGGTCGTTTGATCCCCAAAGGGGTCCCGACCCCCAGCTTGAGAACCACTGCTATAAGAGCTGGTGAATTCTTTGTGCTCTGTGCAAATGACCAGATCCTGCGGAAGAACCAGCGAAATTCGTTAAATATATGTGATTCTGTCACTTCTTCTTTTACCATGGTTACTTTTAGTTATCCTCAGGAGTTTTATGTGTGGACACTCATAAAACCCAGCCTCTGAATGCAATCACTCAAAAGTTTCTTTGCTGCTTTCCCTGAATTTGAAGGTGCCCAGAGATAAATGTCTATAGCTGTCAGTAAAACACTGCAGAGAGAGAAGATCCAGCAGAGGCCAACATACCTAAGTTGAATCTATGTCACTTTTGTTTTTATTGATCAATGGCGTGGAGAAGGTGGGGGCAAGGGGTATACTGGTGGAAGGAAAGGGAGCTAAATTGCACCTCCTCTCTTACATTTTAGAAATGGGCCTGGACTTTGGCAGAAAACCAAAGGGGCAAAAAAAGAATAAAAAACTGGGCCCAGCCAGCTAAAATGCAGGTTGTTTTTTTGCGAATGCAGGTCCTTCTCTTGCTAGCTCAGGGGTGAATGCTCTAGAGCAGTGTTTAGCCAACCTTGGCCACCTGAAGATATTTGGACTTCAACTCCCAGAATTCCCCAGCCAGCAAATGCTGGCTGGGGAATTCTGGGAGTTGAAGTCCAGATACCTTCAAGTGGCCATGATTGGGAAACACTGCTCTAGAGTAGGGTCTGCAAACTTGGTGACCTTAAGCCCGGCGGACCTCAACTCCCAGAATTTCCTCGATCTCCAGCCTTGGCTACTTTAAGACTGGTGGATTTCAACACCCAGAATTCCCCAGGTCTCCAATGTTGGCTACATTAAGACTGGTGGACTTCAACTCCCAGAATTCCCCTGGTCTCCAATGTTGGCTACTTTAAGCCTGGCGGACTTCAACTCCCAGAATTCCCCAGGTCTCCAACCTTGGCTACTTTAAGCCTGGTGGATTTCAACTCCCAGAATTCCCCAGGTCTCCAATGTTGGCTACTTTAAGACTGGCAGACTTCAACCCCCAAAATTCCCCAGGTCTCCAACCTTGGCTACTTTAAGCCCATGCAGACTTCAACTCCCAGAATTCCCCAGGTCTCCAACCTTGGCTACTTTAAGCCTGGTGGATTTCAACTCCCAGAATTTCACAGGTCTCCAACCTTGGCTACTTTAAGCCCAGCGGACTTCAACTCCCAGAATTCCACAGGTCTCCAACATTGGCTTCTGTAAGCCCTTGCAGACTTCAACTCCCAGAATTCCACAGGTCTCCAACCTTGGCTACTTTAAACCTGGTGGATTTCAACTCCCAGAATTCCCAGGGTCTCCAATCTTGGCTATTTTAAGCCTGGTGGACTTCAACTCCCAGAATTCCACAGGTCTCCAACCTTGGCTACTTTAAGCCCAGCGGACTTCAACTC